>NC_051155.1:109930360-110230360 GCF_013339745.2 Dermacentor silvarum
CACTAATTTGTGAGGGAGCATGCAAGTTTATTCATGGTTCGGATGCTTGTTTGCACTTTTTCTTTATTGAAACGTGTGCTGTTCTGTGTATTGTATAGGTGATCTGAATGAATGTATGCGCTGTTCGCTTCACTTCGCTGAGCGCTTGTAGCCTCTGGCTTACGTGGTTATGAGCCATTGCATTCGTCTTACGTGACGGACGGACAAATTTCTCATTTGGTAGACATAGAAATGCTTATGCATTTAAAACTAAAACGGGATGGTTTATTAAACGAGACGAAGCTGCTGATTTTCGCTGTAAACGGGACTATCTTTCCTCTTTATTCGTTCCGTCAAGCGCACTATAGATCATGAAATTTTTTCAATTGTTTTTACACTGATCATATTTAAACCTTCGCATTGTCGGCACATTGCACTAAACACTCGTAACCACGTAACAAATTAAGTAAACACCTAACAAGTAACACGTAAACACAGTAACAAGTGCTCTATTTGGCGATGTCCTTTTTGTGTCAAAAATTTGCCGAATACTAAATCTGTCTAAGCACCTTATCTTTCTAAATACCAAATGAAACACTTTACCATGCACCGAACTTGAGAAAAGGGGGGGGGGGCGTAACCAGGCTTCGCGCTTCGATGGCACTCCATAAAGCCATTTGGCCCGCTCCTTCTTGCAGAATCTAATACCATCATCTTTCCTTATACGTCATGGAGCAAATATGCATCACAGCTGCACATTCGTGTCCATTTTTGACATGGTCCGCAAGCTCTTTCCATCAATTCCACGGCGGACGAATCTTTTGCCCCTGTGGAGATGCTTTCCCGCATAGTAGCCAAACAAAGCGCCCCAGGAAAAAAATTCAGCCAGCGGATTAAAACCAAACTGGACCTACATATATGAGAGACCTAAAGTATGTGCCACTAGAGTGCAATTAGCGGATGAGTTTTTACTGTGCTGCAAACTACATTTTAAAAATCACCCCATGCATTTTTAATGGGTCTACAAAAGTGCCCCAGGAAAAAAATCCAGCCAGTGGAATTAGACTGCACTCGACATATACCGTGAGAACGTTGTCGGGATTTAGTGCCTAAAGTGCAAATCGCGAAAACGATCCATTGATCAGTAATATATTTTTAAATAATGCTTCCATAGAGTTACGCCAACCGCATCGCCCCAGGGTCGGCTTCGCCGCAGTAGTCGATGTCCCAGATTGCTGGACTTGAGGACAACAACGCCTTTCTTACTAATAAATTCTCAAACGGACCCCCAAACGTGAAAACATCCTCAGTAAACATACCCAATTCTCACCAGCAACCAGAAACTGAAGATCTTTCTCGACCCACCCAGAGTAGCCTACAGACGCAACAGTAATTTCAAGGACATTCTTGTATACACCAAACTAATGAAAAAGACAAAGCCAACATCCGGCGCCTGTGGCCGCTCCAGGTGTTCTACATGCAAACATATTCAATCTACTGCTACAGAGATCTACTAGATCTATCTACTACTACAGTAAGTACAGCGTCGGATTATCTTCACAAGGTAACTTCGAGTTTCACATGTACGTCAAGCAACGTAGTCAACTGTCTAGAATGTGCCGCTTGCAACAGCAATACATGGTGAGACTGGACAAGAAGTTCACACAAGACTGAGCGGCCATCGCGCAGATACAAAACACAATTGAACTAAAGCAGTAGCCAGCCATTCAATGACATGGCCATATATTCGATGAAGCAAGTCGATATATATTACAAACAAATTTCTGTTCACCTCGCGAGAGGAAATATACAGAATCATACCTCATACACAAGTTTAAATGCCTGCACCGACGCGCATCAATTTGGCACGTGGCAACCTAGTATAGCTAAAAGCTTTAACTTGAACATGAAATTGTTATACTTTTAACAAGGCACAGAACACGCAAGGCCTCCAAGTAATGTCGATTCTCAACCTCACCTATTCCTCCATTTCCAGTTCTTCCCTGCCCGTCTCTACAAATCAACTTATTCTCTAGCACTTTATTGCGATAGCAATTATATGGACACTCAAAAGCAGATTTCTGCCGTCGGCGTCGCCGTCGCCGTCGCCGTCGCCGTGAGGTTCCGTATGACGTCATTTGGAGAAGAAATCGTCGCCGCGGTAAGTGTTCTTGAGGGAAAGGGAAGGTTGGCGCTATCTTCTGCAGCCCGCGCCGAACGCTGTATGTGTGAGTGAAAGGGCGCGAGGGGCGTGTCTTTCACGGGAGTGAACGCACGGCGGCGAACAAACGCGCGTTCTGCGCCGTGCTCGCTTAAGGGCTGCAGAAGTAGGCGTCTCTGTTCTCCTTCACAATCACCATGTATGTAGAGCAAACGCGCCTTCTTCCGACGAGCGAGAGGCGTGGGAGGGGGAGGGAAGCGAGGCGGCGTTTAGCTGCGGCACGCAGTGCCTAATTATATCAGAGGCTCCGGCAACAGTCACCAACGCCGCACGCATTTGAGCGAACGCGGGCAAACGCCGATGGCGTCGACAACAGTTCTGCGTGTTGCCGATGCTGCTGCATGTCCAGTTTTACAGCTGATAAAGCTAATATCATTACTCCGTATAGCTCTCTACAAGTTTTGCTATCGCAATTGATGCTTCGCCTTTCAGGTGAAACGCGACAACTTTTTACAAATATATAAAACCATACAAGCGCTTTACCCGTGTACACCTACTCGTTCACTGTATTTTTTATTGCGATAGCAATTATATGGACACTCCAAAGCAGATTGCTGCCGTCGGCGTCGGCGTCGCCGTCGCCGTGAGGTTTCGATGACGTCAGTGGAGATGAAATCATTGCCGCGCGCCGCCGAACGCTGATGTGCGAGTGAAAGGGCGCGAGGGACGCGCGCTTTCACGGGGAATGAACGCACGGCGGAGAACAAACGCGCGTTCTGTGCCGTGCTTCCCTAAGGGCTGCAGAAGTAGGCGTCTCTTTCCTCCTTAGAATCACCATATATGTAGAGCAACGCGCCTTCTCTGACGCACGAAAGGCCGTGGGGGGGGGGGGAAGGGGGAGGGAAGGGAGGGGACGTTTAGCTGCGGCACCAAGTGCCTATTTATATCAGAGGCTCCGGCAACAGTCACCAACGTCGCACGCATTTTGTGCGAACGCGGGCAAAACGCCGATGGCGTCGACAACAGTTCTGCGTGTTGCCGGTGCTGCTGCATGTCCAAGTTTATACAGCTGATAAAGCTACTATCATTACTCCGTATAGCTCTCTACAATTTGCTATCGCAATTCATGCTTCGCCTTTCAGGTGAAACTGCGACAACTTTTTCTTTCACCTTTTCTGAGTGCCAATGCACGGTCATGCTACGCTCCTTCGTCGTCATCGTTGTCTCCTTCGCCTTCGTTGCAACGCAGCACGTGCACCCCATGACTACAGTGTATTTTATTGCGATAGCAATTATATGGACACTCCAAAGCAGATTTCTGCCGTCGGCGTCGCCGTCGCCGTTGCCGTCGCCGTCGCCGTCGCCGTGAGGTTCCGTATGACGTCAATGGAGATGAAATCGTCGCCGCGCGCCGCCGAACGCTGTATGTGCGAGTGAAAGGGCGCGAGGGACGCGCGCTTTCACGGGGTAGTGAACGCACGGCGGAGAACAAACGCGCGTTCTGTGCCGTGCTCCTTAAGGGCTGCAGAAGTAGGCGTCTCTTTCCTCCTTTACAATCACCATATATGTAGAGCAAACGCGCTTTTCTGACGCACGAAAGGCCGCGGGGGGGGGGGGGGGGGGGCCAGGGAAGGGAGGCGACGTTTAGCTGCGGCACCAAGTGCCTCTTTATATCAGAGGCTCCGGCAACAGTCACCAACGCCGCACGCATTTTGTGCGAACGCGGGCAAACGCCGACGGCGTCGACAACAGTGCTGTGTGTTGCCTGTGCTGCTTCATGTCCAAGTTTGTACAGCGGATAAAACTACTATCCTTACTCCGTATAGCTCTCTACTAAGTTGCTATCGTAATTGATGCTTCGCCTTTCGGGTGAAACTGCGACAACTTTTCTAGTACACTGTACCCATGACACTACCCCCAATGATGAAGTTTTATTGCGATAGCAATTATATGGACACTCCAAATCAGATTTCTTGCCGTCGCCGTTGCCGTGAGGTTCCGTATGACGTCAGTGGAGATGAAATCGTCGCCGCGCGCCGAACGCTGTATGTGCGAGTGAAAGGGCGCGAGGGACGCGCGCTCTCACGGGGATGTGAAACGCACGGCGAAGAAAAAACGCGCGTTCTGCGCCGTGCTCCCTTAAGGGCTGCGTGAGTAGGCGTCTCTTTCTCCTTTACAATCACCATATATGTAGAACAAACCGCCTTCTTCCGACGCGCGAAAAGCCGTGGCGGGGAGGGGGGGGAGGGGGAGGGAAGAGAGGCGACGTTTACCTGCGACATCAAGTGCCTATTTATGGCGCAGAGCCGTGCTCCCTCAAGGGCTGCAGAAGATAGCGCCAACCTTTCCCTTTCCCTCAAGAACCACTTATCATCCTATTTATATCAGAGGCTCCGGCAACAGTCACCAACGCCGTACGCATGTTGTGCGAACGCGGGCAAAACGCCGATGGCGCCGACAACAGTTCTGCGTGTTGCCGGTGCTGCTGCACGTCCAAGGGTATACACCTGATAAAGCTACTATCATTACTTCGTATAGCTCTCTACAAATTTGCTATCGCAATTGATGCTTCGCCTTTCAGGTGAACTGCGACAACTTTTTTAAGCGGTCACCCTCCTATTTGTTCAAGCGGTTTGTTTTTCGCTTTCGAACACCTACACTTTCTTATGTTTCTTTTCTTTTCCTTTTCTTTTCATTTTAAGATCCACACCGACACATTCTAAAGTCCCAGACGCCAGGATACCTTTTCCGGAGCCTCGACCACACAGGGTCGCGCCACATCTATATACCGCCGTGACGACGCCTACGCCGCACTTATGAGGCTAACGTCATTTGAAAGACTGAGCTGGTGCCTTCCAATTACACCCCTCCCCCCCCCCCCCCCCCCCTCAGTCCCCGTGTCGCCATCTTAACACCTTCAAAATTACCCGACGCATGGCTGCTAGGCTACTCAAGTCATTCTTTCTACTCGTCTTGTCTTTCAGCTCGCACACTGACCAGCTGACCGGCTCTTCAAAGACCCCAAACGCACGCCGTCCTCGAGACCTCTGAACTCTCCCTAACCTCTCGCTCCCCCAACACCCTCCTTTGTCGTTTTTTTCTTTTCTCATCTTTTTTTTCTTCTGCCGCCTTCCCACTCACCCGCTCTTGCCCCCTCGTCTCAGAAACCACGCCTAGAGACATCAAACGAGAGTGCTCATTTTCTTTTCAGTCTCTCCCGTTACAGCCAGCCGCCACCGACAACCACTTGACGTCACTCTGCTAACCCGTTAAAACTAACCTGCTGAGGACGACGAGGCCGCCTTTGATGAAGATAGGTCCACCTATCGAAATGCTGGCAAGCCTTTCTGGGGAACCTTATCCCTGTTTATAACCTTTGTATCACGTAAACGCATTGGGTAGGCTAAGCCCCAGTTTTACCTGCCGAGGAGGCGAGCTCCATTTGGATGGCGTTCTTGCAAGTAACCTACCCGGGCGTGCCGCTGTTGTGTGGTAGAAATGCTAGAAAAGGGGTTTGTGTTTGAGTTTCCTCGTAACATAATTACGTTTTCCCGTACATTCAAATTACAATCCGACGCTATCATGTTTTTAGGTTCTGGTTAAGTCCTACTTTAAGATTTTTCTAATGTATTTCACTTTAAGAAATTCAAATAGTTCACTAGCGGCTCTGCGCCACGTGGAGGGCCTGCATGCTCGGGGTTGTTCGGGATGATTTACTCAGTCATCGGAGCCCGCCTCCAACACTACATAGGGGACGGTGACCTCTTCCCGCACACCATGCTTGGCTTCAGGCCGGGACTATCTGCGCAAGATGCTTTCCTAATCCTGAGGGAAGAAGTTCTCAAGGGCATCCCGAAGGGAGGAGAACACCTCTTGCTCGCACTCGACCTGAAAGGGGCCTTCGATAACATCTCTCACGAGGCCATTCTCAAGGGACTGAACGACATCAGCTGCGGAAAGCGCATCTTTAATTACGTCAAATCGTTCCTGACGGGCCGGACGGGAACCACCGCAATAAGCCAGACCCGATCGGATACGATCGACGTGCCGAACAAAGGAAAGCCACAAGGGGCCATAGTCTCCCCGATTCTCTTCAACATCGCGATGCTAGCACTGACCAAAGAGCTGCGGAAGATCCCAGACCTAGGTTACGCCTTATACGCAGACGCCATCACGCTCTGGGCCACCAAGGGCTCCCTCGCGCAAAAGGAGGCGACCCTTCTGGAGGCCGCTATGGCCGTGGAGAGATTTGCAACAGCGAGCGGGATGCGTTGCGCGCCCGAGAAGTCCGAGGTGATCCGAGTGCATGGAGGAGGAATCTACAAGTCACCCAGGCCTATCGAACTCTATCTAGAGGACCACAAGATCACGAAAAGCAAAAAGACTAGGATACTGGTTTTTGGATCCAGAGCAACTTGAAAGCCACCCACACCATCCAAACCCTAAGGTCCACCACTAACCAGATCTCGCGGATTATCAAACGAATAACAAGAAGCCGCAAGGGCATGCGAGAAGAGGACACGCTCCACCTCGTCCAAGCTCTGGTGATCAGCAGAGTAACGTTTAGCATGCCGTATCACTACGACTCGCTAAACAAACGCGACCAAGAGCGAGTCGATGCCATCATCAGAGGCGCGTACAAAACGGCCCTGGGTCTCCCTGTTACCACCTCAAACGAGAAGTTAGCGGCTCTCGGGATCCACAACACCTTCGCTGAGCTGTCGGACGCGGTTATGGCTTCGCAAAAAGCCAGACTACAGAACACGGCGGCGGGCAGAGCCATCCTCCACCGGACCGGCACGGCAACGGAGCTTCGTGCCCTCGATGGGCGACGATCACTCCCGTCCGAGGTCAGAAACCAGATCACGGCGAACCTCATGCCAAAGCACATGAGCCATGAACTCCACGAAGGACGACGCAAGGCGCGGGTCGACAGACAGCGCCGACAATTGATGGGTGACCTGTACGTAACGTACGTGGACGTGGCGGCGTACCCTGCAGGGGGCCTCTTCGCAGTAGCTGCCGTGAACGGGAGAGACAACTCCTTAACCCTCGCGGCCTCCGTCAGGGCAGAGACCCTAGCTGCGGCTGAGACCATAGTCGCGGCGCTAGTAATAAATCAACATGACAGGGTGGGCAGGGAAGTTCATGTCGTTACCGACTCGCAACAGGCCTGCCGCAACTTTACCAACGGACGAACACCGGTGCTGGCGGCTCAGATTCTAGGCCCGAGGCTGCAAGAATCCCATCAAATCACGTGGACGCCGGGTGACGCGGGACTGGAGGGGAACGAAAGGGCGAACGCCTTAGCTCGAGCGCTAATTAACCGAGCGGGGCAAAACCAATCGTCTGATCAATCCCCACCCTTTACCTTTGTGCCCCTGCCATCAAATTACTGCGACCGACTCGAGATCCAGCGACTAAACCGCATGATTTATCCTCCCCCTCACAAAAAGCTCAGCACTGAAGATGCAATAGCCCTCAGACTTATCCAAACAAACACATTACCAAACCTACAAAGATACAGCAAATGTACCCACAAACATATCGCGGCATCTGCCCCTGGTGTGGCGACACACGCCCTACGCTCTTTCACATCTCGTGGGGGTGCGGGGGCAAACCTGAACATTTAAAGACGCCTAACACGTCATTTCGAATCTCGAATAATTTCGAATATCGAATTCGAAATTATAACGTGGGAAAAAATGAGGAAGCCGTAAAATATGGACGCAGCATGAAATCAGTAAGAAGAAAACTAGGCATAGGACAAGGCAAGATGTATGCACTGAAAGATAAGCATGGTAATATCATCAGCAATTTCGATGACATAGTAAAAGCAGCAGAAGAATTCTATACTGACCTGTACAGTAGCCAAAACAGCCAAGCTTCTTCCATTCGAAATAGTGATGAACCGGATACAGAAGCTCCTTCTATAACTAGCGATGAAGTTAGAAGGGCCTTGAAAGACATGATCAGGGGAAAAGCGCCTGGAGAAGATGGAATAACAGTAGATTTAATCAAAGATGGAGGAGATATCATGCTTGAAAAGCTTGCGGCCCTTTATACGCAATGCCTCACAACTTCAAGTGTACCAGAGAGCTGGAAGAACGCCAACATTATACTTATCCATAAGAAGGGAGACGTTAAAGAATTGAAGAATTACAGACCCATTAGCTTGCTTTCAGTATTGTATAAAATATTCACCAAGATAATTTCCAATAGAATCAGGACAACACTTGACTTCAGTCAACCAAGAGAACAGGCTGGCTTCAGGAAGGAATATTCTACGATGGACCGCATCCATGCCATCAATCAGGTAATCGAGAAATGTGCGGAGTACAATCAACCTCTCTATATGGCTTTCATAGATTATGAAAAGGCATTCGATTCAGTAGAGATATCAGCAGTCATAGAGGCATTGCGTAATCAAGGAGTGGAGGAGGCATACGTGAATATCTTGGCAAATATCTACAAGGATTCCACAGCTACCTTGGTTCTCCACAAGAAAAGTAGAAAGATACCTATCAAGAAAGGGGTCAGGCAAGGAGACACAATTTCTCCAATGCTATTCACTGCATGCTTAGAAGAAGTATTCAAGCTCTTAGACTGGGAAGGATTAGGAGTGAGGATCGATTGCGAATATCTCAGCAATCTTCGGTTTGCAGATGACATTGTCCTATTGAGCAACAATGGAGAGGAATTACAACAAATGGTTGAGGACCTTCATCGAGAAAGTGCAAGAATTGGGTTGAAGATGAATATGCAGAAGACAAAAATAATGTTCAATAGCCTGGCAAGGGAACAAGAATTCAGGATCGCCAGTCAGCCTCTAGAATCTGTAAAGGAATATGTTTATCTAGGTCAATTACTCACAGGGGACCCTGATCATGAGAAAGAAATTTACAGAAGAATAAAATTAGGTTGGAGTGCATACGGCAGGCATTGCCAAATCCTGACTGGGAGCTTACCACTGTCGTTGAAAAGAAAAGTGTACAATCATTGCATTCTACCGGTGCTAACATATGGGGCAGAAACTTGGAGGTTAACAAACAAGCTCGAGAATAAGTTAAGGACCGCACAAAGAGCGATGGAACGAAAAATCTTAGGACTAACGTTTAGAGACGGGAAGAGAGCGGTGTGGATCAGAGAACAAACGGGCATAGCCGATATTCTAGTTGACATTAAGCGGAAGAAATGGAGCTGGGCAGGCCATGTAATGCGTAGGATGGATAACCGGTGGACCATTAGGGTTACAGAATGGATACCAAGAGAAGGGAAGCGCAGTCGAGGACGGCAGAAAGTCAGGTGGGATGATGTGGCTAGGAAATTCGCAGGCGCAAGTTGGAATACGCTAGCGCAACACAGGGGTAATTGGAGATCGCAGGGAGAGGCCTTCGTCCTGCAGTGGACATAAATATAGGCTGATGATGATGATGATGATGATGATGATGATGAACACGTCATTTGAGCGGTGGGAGGTACAGCTGACCGGCGATACCCTGGCGGGACAAGAAGCTCTCGTCCAGCAGGTACGTCGGGCAGCCTTGGCCAGTGGAGTCCTGGAATGAGGACACCACCCACTCGTCCTCAAGATCAACTCGATGGTCTAAATAAATGTTTCTCTCTCTCTCTCAGCAGCGGACGCCGGCGCCGACACTGATGCTGATGCCGCATTTTTGCGTCACAGGGCCTTTAACGCTATCGCGTTAACACATCTTTGCTGAGACTTACCGTGTATTTTAGTTGAGTTGTGATGCCACAAAGAAGAGACGAACATGCAGACACCACCGCAAAAAGCGTTGATGAGCCTAGCTAGCCAGTCGCTGAGAATTCAAATTGGCGCGCGGGACAGATGGCGCTTTCGACGTTGATGCCATGGCGCATGCTCAGGGGCTCAGGGCCCAGAGAGCACGCACGCTCCGACAAGTCCGAACTCCTTTTCCCTTTTCTTTCTATTTCTGTCTCTCTCTGTGCGTGCGATGCGTACACAGCGGGTTGCTTTCGCCCTTCCAATTTTCGAAGCTGTTTCCATGGAGGAAGTAAATGTGTTTGCGTGCTTTTTTATCAGCGATAGGGGTTCCGATCTGGAGCGCCCTATTGGATGAATGCACTGTTTGGAAAAGCCGTTAGAAGGCACGTCAGGCGCATGCGTTATTGCTAACGACGGTGAGTAATACAGTGTACATCTAACATAAACATCTTTCAACATAGCCGCAAATGGGTCACCTGCACACATGTTAGTGCGCATCTGTCCACTCCGGTGATCTGTCAAAGCAATCAATACAGTAATGACATACACATAAGCTCTACAACACAGATATACCACCTGCGAAAGTCCGAGTGGGCTCACATGATCTGGCACATCTTTTAAATAAACATAAACTTTTGATATTATAGCGCAGGATATGAGTTTACGAAAAACCACCCCACGTTAGTGACACAGCCATGATGCGAGACAAACGTGAAAAGTATCTGAGAATGAGATGACACATAAAATAAAGCCCAGACCACATGCGCGAAATCAGTCCATCGCAGACTCACAACTTCTGCTTTGTCGTCCACAAAAATTACGAGTCTCTGTTCTGCTAGCTTTAAGCTTGCTTGGCATCCGCTTCTCGTTGAATTTCGTATTCATTACATCACTTACCGCGATTGGATATTTGTATATCCGGCGCATTGGCATCGAAAGGCTGAAACCCTTGAACAGTGAAAGTTTTTCGCAATAACTTTGATGGCTGCACAGAAAGCGTGCTCTTTCAGTCAGCTTTCAGCATATACGCTCTGAACCAAGAAACATATTTACGAGAAAGTTGCTCCTATATTACCCATGGCGAGACATCGAACCACAAATTACGACTTATTATCCCGATGTGATGATGAGCCATGCACGCTCTGCGGCCTGTGTTTCGTATGAAGACAAACGTTGTAGTTAGTGCAATATCAGTAGCTTATACGTAAAATTAGGAAATTGGAGTCAGAATCACATCAACTGTCATAGTCATAAATTGAAAGAAAGAACCCTTAAACTGTACTTCATAATACTCGTAAGGCAAACTTCGATACGTGCGATTCATTTCAATTTCTTATCTATTCGATGGTACAAATATGCTGTTTAGATGATAACACACAGTTTCATCCGCGTGGTGGCGTAGGGGCTTTCGGCATCTTGATGGGGGCAAAATGCAAAAAAAATCCCTTGAATTGGGTGCACGTTAAACAACCTCACATGGTCAAAATTATTCCGGAGTTCCCCACTGCGTCGTAAGCATAATGTGGTTTTGGCACGTAAAACATGCGAAATTATTTAGTTTTCTTACCACTCACTTGAATAGTACAAACATTCATAAGAATGTTATCCCTTCAACATGCATTCCTATTCGCCAACCACATTTTTTCCTGTCACATATATTGTCAAAACAAAACAAAGTTGAATTGTGAATCATTTGAACGCTAAACTGGCTTCTTCACATGTAGGGGAAATGACATCTATAGTTACTTGAAAATGTAATATAACAACAAACGTTCGTTCGCATAAAATTCCTGGCTATATGCATGAAATGAAAATCTCAAATAAATTGCCCACTGCTTTGTCTGTTCGCAACGCACTTTATGCATTGAATCTATAAAAGAATGCACAATTTCTTTCATTTCAACACATGAGTAAAAAAAATCAATACGCAATTTATATTGAGAGAGGATCCACAGTTGATTGGTAATAAGTTTCAATAGCTGCCTCATATGGTTGAGACTTCAGTAATGAAGACGAGAGACTTTCATGTGCAGGCAAAATAAGCTCCCAAAAGTGACAACTGCGGAGCTCATTCGAAATGAAAAAAAAAAAAACTAAGTGGCTTTAAAATTTAACATTTTGTATACAGCGTTAGAGGTTACCACCCTCATTGAAATGCCTTGTACAATTGGTTGATTTAATTATTTAATTATTTATTATTTTATTTGTTTATTTATTTATATATTTATTCACGCCATCAGGGCTGGAGGCAATTGGGGGCTAGGACTTACGCAGTCGCCATCTGTCGGAAGCGCCTGGCTTGCATAGTATGAGGAATAACACGGCGCGTTCCTCATAGGTTTGGCTGTCGGTGCCCAATAAATAAAAAAAAAGCACGTGGGAGCCCTCCTGACCATTTCTGTAAGTACTTCCCAAACGAGGGACGTTTCTTGCTGTCAAAATAATAATCTTGGAAAAAAAGAAAGCGCTGAATAGTTTACGGCTGCTATCTCTTTACCGATACGTACAGTGAACGCTCATTACGTGCGGTCGCCGTTATGGGTGTCCCCCGAACCATATTCCTTCGTGAAAGGTAGGCCGTCGCTATGTAAAATATTGTAACTTAGTAGTGACGGTAAAGAAAACAGTCGTAAAACTGTGTATGACGAAACTGGTTGTTTATTGGGCGAACCTGTGCCCACAAAAGCAAGCTACACTCAAAGCACAACGATAGCGGCGAACACAGTCGGCGATCGTCGAAAATCTGATCAGCGGCGAAACGCGTCGGCTTTTATACCAGAGTCATCGAAGGTTCTAGATTAATCCCTGATGCCCGCGTGTCTTCCAGAAAGTTCTAGACAATTCGCGTCGGTCACACAATCAGATAACATAAGCGTCGGTGAAAACAGGCAATGGAAAGAAGCATCGATAACGTTCTAGAAACTTCCGATACAGGCGCGTCCTGCGCCGAGCGATAACGTTTAACATTTGTTGCCGGTGGAAAGCGGCCACCGGTGAAAGATAAACATGTATACGTGTCAATACCCTTTCCTTAAAAAGCATCGTCCCGATGCTACAAACACGAAAGCGAAAACAAAAGCACGCGTGCAGAAAGGGACAAAAGTAGCAAAGCAACAAAGGACCTAAGTTCCTCAGCGGGCGTAGAAAGGCTTAAGACGCACCACGTGGATGACTTCAGGTCGTGCGCGGCGCCGCTGTGATTGCGAAATACCGTCCGGCACGACCTCATAGTCCAGTGCGCCAATACGTCGGATGATCTTATATGGTCCGAAATAGCGACGCAAGAGTTTCTCGCTAAGTCCTCGTCGGCGTATCGGAGTCCAGACCCAAACACGGTCTCCGGGCTGGTACTCGACGTAGCGTCGTCGAAGATTGTAGTGTCGGCTGTCGGTTCTCTGCTGGTTCTTGATGCGCAGGCGGGCGAGCTGTCGACCTTCTTCGGCACGCTGCAAATAGGTGGCAAAGTCGAGATTTTCTTCGTCGGAGACAACCAGATGTCACGTAGTAGTGACGGTAAAGAAAAGAGTCGTAAAACTGTGTATGACAAAACTGGTTGTTTATTGGGCGAACCTGTGCCCGCAAAATCAAGCTACACTCAAAGCACAACGATAGCGGCGAACACAGTCGGCGATCGTCGAAAATCTGCTCAGCGGCGAAACGCGTCGGCTTTTATACCTGAGTCATCAAAAGTTCCAGATTAATCCCTGATGCCCACGTGTCTTCCAGAAAGTTCTAGGCAATTCGCGTTGGTCATACAATCAGATAACATAAGCGTCGGTGAAAACAGGCAACGGAAAGAAGCATCGATAACGTTCTAGAAACTTCCGATACCGGCGCGTCCTGCGCCGAGCGATAACGTTTAACATTTGTTAGCCGGTGGAAAGCGGCCACCGGTGAAAGATAAACATGTATACGTGTCAATATGTTCTTATAGTGTGCTGTCTGTACAACAAAATGAACCATAACAGAATGAAGCCTCAATGCAGCGGTCGCATGGGTTCGCAGCGACCCACTGCGCGTCTGTGTGCATGTCCGCTCACAATGTTTCGCTTTCGCTGCGAGCGCGTTTTCGCACCGTGCCGT
Source organism: Dermacentor silvarum (assembly GCF_013339745.2). Taxonomy (NCBI): domain Eukaryota; kingdom Metazoa; phylum Arthropoda; class Arachnida; order Ixodida; family Ixodidae; genus Dermacentor; species Dermacentor silvarum. Next base: position 109,944,334 of record NC_051155.1, read on the forward strand.
GAGCTTTACGTCGCAGCATATGGACATTTGACAGTACACAACCAACCATTGTTGCGCGGACGCTATGAGAGCTGTTCAAAAAAAAAAAATTCGTTATCATTATACAGGGACTTCGACGCTATACAGCGACTCGTGATGTGCCATCGCGACGATTCAATCTTTCTTTTAGATGCGAAGCATCATATGGTCGGGGCTATGTCATTCCCCCCTACCTCCCTCCGCCGTGCGGCGTCCACACCCCTACTGCGCATGTGCATCCTCCTCCCCCTCCTCTCCTCTCCTTGTCTCAACTCCTCTCCTCCCTCCTCCCCCTCCTCTCCTTGTCTCATCTCATTTCCTCTCGGCATTCCTCCCCTCCTCTCCCAAGCTCCTATCTCCGGATTGTGGAACGAATGGCAACACCGGCGGCTCCGCGCGCGATAATGCGAAGCAGCTTAGGTTAGAGACGCGACGGTAGGCGCCCCAGAGGCAGCGGCAACAGTCACCGACGCCGCGCGCGTTCGGTGCACACGCGGGCAAAACGCCGATGGCGTCGACAACAGTTCTGTGCGTTGCTGGTGCTGCTGTATGTCCAAGTTTATACAGCTGATAAAACTACCTTGGCTGTTTCGCATACTACTCAGGGTGCCCCTACGGGAAGATGGTGTAATTTTTTTTGTACTTTGGGGCGCGACGGTGATATGAGAATCTGAATTTATGCAGCCTTATGTAGCACATTCATTAGCTTTTCAAGAGAAGTTTCGTTATCATTATATAGGGACTTCGACGCTATACGGCGACTCGTGATGTGCCATCGCGACGATTCAATCTTTTTCTTTTCTTCTAAATTCTTGGATGATTTCTCAAGTTCCATCGCACTGCATGTTTATCGTTCTTCTCAGCAAGGAATTTCCCGCTTCTTTCATTTGTTAATCCAGTACATTCATTGTTTGGGGCTAACACAAACATGAGCAAATGCCATGCCTTTTTTTAATGTGCTTCTTACCGTTCCCTTTCCATTCTGGTGAACTTGCCAGTATCTAGCATCAACACGCTTCATAGATCAAATCTTCATGACATTAATGGGGCAGCGCGTGCGGCCGAGCTTGCAGGCTGCAACTTTCAGGCTGCTTGCAGTGCGCGCTTCGCTTTCTGCTACTCACCGAACATCGCAGCCTCAACGCCGTAGCAGGAATCTTCTTCGCGGAAGTGCTTGCTACACCCCCGAGTTGTAGCCGATGGCTGCTCGCCAGTTCCAAGTTTCGCAATACAAGGCCTGCGGGTACGTGTGCGGGTACGTGGGCTGACACCGGGCTCCGTTGGGTACGCGTACGGCACTGCGGTAGCGAGAAATATACTACCATGTCGGACGCCTTCACGGGCAACCACTATTTATCATAGTGTTTTCAAGTATTGTCAAGCAGACACCCGAAGCGGAAAAACATCCCAACTTAATCAGAACCGTAGCGCAGGTGGGACTAAACTTTCGTTTCCAGTTTGCTTCGGCGCTTCCGTAGCAGATGACGCGGCCACTGTGTCCGCGTGATCCCTCATATCACGTCACGCAGACGGTGGCGCCAGCTTTTTCAATGGTGGGGTTCGCCCCCAATGCAGAAGGTAGTGGGTTATGCAGGATACGAAAATAATGAAATGAGTAAAATGTAACTTTCCAATCGTACAATTTTAGCTGATGGTAAATGGAAAACAATGTCAGTGCGCACCAGGAAGGCAGATTTACAGTTATGCAGTATTACCTGTTGCAAAAAAAAAGAAATGTAGTCAGTAATTACCGAATTAGAATACAAAACGCACGCTAGATAATTTTCCATGATACTTGTGATTATTAGTATTGTTTAGGATTCCTGTGCGAAGGCAATTCCATTCATGGGGCGCGCGAGGAAAAAGAAAGCGTAAGCGTACATATGTTATTGTGGTTAAATTTGATACCTACTTTGTAAACTTGAGCAATACGATGCCCTATATGTTGCGATGGAGATATCAGTCAAGATGTGTAAATTCAAGGTTTGCTTTATTTGCGGGTAGAGTAGCGATTCCATCATAAGTTCTACATATTGTTACGAGGAAAAAAGTAAGAAATATATTTACAGAGTATTTACAATAACTGTAGCGGCTGACAAGATCATAGCTCGCGATGTTAAGACCGTCGTCTTCTGCGGAGTAATCTTAAACGTCTTCTTATCGGTCTGTCATATGACCTCCGGCGGCTGAAGCACCTACCCGGTGCTGGTTAGGAGGCGGTCGAATGATGTGGCTTAAGACGCGTGACGTGGACTACGTCGGAGCGAGGCTGAGCCACGGTGAGGTGCAGAGGGCTGATTTCGTAGGTGACGTTGCTTAATTGAGGCAAGATGCGTTAAGAGCAAGAATAGCGTGAAAATAAGTTCTCCGAGAGGCCATCACGTCGCGACGGAGACCAAAGGAGAACCAGGGCGCCCGGTGTGTCGTGGGCCTGACGATGGTATGTGTACATAAGCGCCACATATTTTTCTGCGAGTCCACAAGTCGACGTCGGGCAATATGGCGCGCCTTTTGTGCCTTGAGTATGGCTTCGCAAGCGTACTCCTTTGTGAAATTCAGACTAGCAGGGAAAGCGGTGTCGAAGGAAGCGTAGGGTCGCATCCAAACAAGCGGAAGAATGGAGAGAAGCTTGCGGTATCATGGTGAGAGTTGTAGGCGAAGGTAACGAACGGCAATGCAACGTCCCAGTCGCGATGTTCAGCATAGACATACATAGACAGCATGTCAGTAATCGTTTGGTTGAGACGCTCGGTTAGGCCTTTCGTTTGTGGATGGTAAGCAGTAGCAAGATTGTGTTTAGTCGCAAACGAGTGTAGAAAATTAACAACTTTACAAAGAAAGTAGCGGCCTCGGTTGGTGAGGAGCTGTAGAGGGGCAACGTGTTGAAGGATGACGTTCTCTAGTAGAAATCCGCGACATCGGTTGCACAGTTTGTCGGAAGAGTATGTGTTATTGCGTATCGGGTGGCGTAGTCTGTTGCTACAGCAATCCACTTATGTCCCGAAACAGACGTAGCAAAAGAGCCTATAAAAGAGCAATGCCTACACGGAAGAATGGTTATGATGGTACGTCAAGTGGTTGAAGGCAGCCAGCAAAGAGTCTGGGAGACGTCACGGTAAAGACCGGGCCAAAAAAAGTTCCGACGAACGCAGTCATAAGTCCGTAACATGCGAAGGTGACCGGTAGTCGGCACATCATGAAGCTGGGCGACAACAGTCTGTCGCAGATGCGTAAGGACAACGAAGAGTCGGTTAGGGCAGTCAGGGCACATGTTAGAGCGGTACAATATTGCATCTTGAAGTTCAAACATACGAAGGGTAGGATCGGGTTTCGTTGAAGTCAGCCGTTGAATAAGGTCCTTTAAGGAGGCGTCCCTGCGTTGTTCCGCTCCGATATCGCGAAAAGCAGTCTAAGACAGAACGGTGACAGGTATACCGGCCGCTGAAACGTGAGGTGCGTCATCAGGATGGCGCGACAACTAGTCCGCATCTTGATGTAACGGGCCGGTCTTTCAAACAACTTAGTAGCATTCTTGAAGCTGCAGAGCACAGCGGCCAAGGCACCCAAGGCACGCAGAAAGATCTTTCAGGGAAGAAAGCAAACAGATCTTGGTGATCAGTGATGACTGTGAATGGCCGGCCGTACAAATAGAGGCGCAATTAACCCACTGCCCAAGCGAGAGCCAGGCACTCGCTCTCAGCGATAGAATATTTGCTCTCATCAGGGGAAAGAAGGCACGGGCGTAAGCAATAACACGTTCTTGCCCTTGTTGTTGTTTCTAGGCCAGGATAGCTCCAATGCCGTGGTCACTGGCATCGGTATGGACTTCTGTTGGAGCTTATGCAGCAAAGTGAGCAAAAATGGGAGGGGAAGTAAGCAGCCGCATCAGCTCGGTAAAAGCACCAGCTTGCTCACGGCCCCAAATGAAGGCAGCGTCTTTCTTGAGGAGCTGAGTAAGAGGGTGTGAAACATCCGCAAAATTTCGGACAAACCGACGGAAGTAGGAGCAGAGGACCAAGAAGCTGCGAACATCTTTGGCGCACGTTGGCAGGGGAAAGTCCTTCCCTGCCCGTATTTTGTCTTGATGAGGGCGTACACCCGAAAAATCGACGAGATTTCCCAGCACAGAAATTTCAAGACGACCGAAGTGGCATTTGGATGAATTGAGCTGTAGCCCCACCAGACGGCTAACAGATAGGACCGTCGCATAGGCTTTCGAGGTACGTCGAAAAAGTCGGAGAAACAACGATCACATCGTCCAAGTAGCAGACAGCAGATGAACCACATGAAACCGTGTAAGGAGAGCGCCCATAACCTATAATTCGTTCAAATGTGACCGGCGCATTACAGAACCCGTAAGGCATCACTTTGAACTGACAAAAGCCGTCGGGAGTAACAAAAGCCGCCTGCTCATGGTCCATGTCATCGACGGCAATTTGCCAGTTTCCGGATCGAAGATCTATGGACGAAAAATATTGTGCTCCATTGCGGCAATCCAGGGCATCGTCAATGTGTGGTAGCAGATAGACGCCCTGCCCGGTTACCTTGTTCAGGTGCCAATAATCCACGCAATATCGCCAACTGCTGTCCTTTATTCTAAATAGTTCAACAGCGGATGCTCAGGGGCTGCAAGAAGGTTCAATGATGTTACGAGAAAGCATCTTATCAACTTCGTCTTGGATGATGTCCCGCTCAGTAGGAGACGCGGTAGGGTCACCGATGGATCGGGCTTGCATCCCCGGTATTAATTCGATGCTTGACAGCAGATGTTTGTCCTGGAGAACGGTCTCCAAGGTCGAATATGTACCAGTACGAGGCAAGGAGGCAACGTAGTTCAAGGGCACGCTGGGGCGGAAGGTCGGAAGCAATCATTTTCATTAAGGCATTCAAGTCTGAAGAGGCAGAAGGCGCAGCAAGAGTTACTAACGAGGAGTTGTCAGAAGTTAAAGCCGAGAGGTGGTATAGTCTCGGGCCGACATGATTTGAGCAGGTGATATGCCGCGCAGCAATTGGAGTAATCGATTGGAGTAATTGTGACAAGTTTAAATAAGGTAATAAGGTTAATTCAATCTCATATATACGGCGGATGCATACTCTAATTTTGTTCGTGTTTTGGTTTTTTATAGTAGTCACTTGATAGGGGACGGTGCATTATGAATGTTCAGGAGCCAATAACCCAATGTTCGATTTGCATTGTTAGTTATGTCGATATAGGCTGATTAGGTGAGAATAACGGAAATATGAAAGCGTAAATAATTATTTCAATGTACAAGCTCTAGGACAGCGTTGGTAACTACATCGAAGAAAAGTTGTTGAGGATGGGACTCGCTCGTTTGATGTTGCTGGTACTACTGGTGTGCCGCTAACTCCGTGTTGGGGTAGCGTCTCTTTCTTGTGTTTATTATTAATATTTGTGATGGTATGGAAATCCAGATGCGATTGTTTGTGGATGATTGTGTATTGTATTCAAGGGTATCTGACAACACAGATTGTCTCGCACTGGCAGCCGATGGGAAACGCATAAAAAGATGTTGTGTTACTAACAGCATGTCCCTGAACATAATTAAACCTTTACACGTTAGCTTTAGTAAAATGATGAACAAATGCAGATATAAATATTTGTTGAGTGGACAAAAAATCAAAAAATAATTCATCAGTCAGATATTTAGGTGCTCTGCTATCAGAGGTTGGCTCCTGGTGAGAACATGTGAATACCGTAGTTAGAAGTGCACGGCGTGCCTTCGTCTTCTTGCAAGGAAGTGTAATACACGTCAGCATTGACGTTAAAGAAGCAGCGTATAAAAACATGTTTTACCAATTTTGGAATATGCTAGCCTGTGTGGAATTCGTTTTGTGATGTGCATGCTAATGCATTCGAAAAAATCCAATCCATCGAGGTAAGGTATGTCTTGGGGAGGTACGACCGCTTTGTAAGTGTAACGGCAATGAAAAAAGAATTTCGTGTCATCGCTTTGTTTGAACGACAAATCAGGTTACGTCGTAATCTGTTTTACTCAATCTTCCATAATCACACGGGAATCTGCTGACCAGAAGGCCCCGCATTATGTTTACTCCCGTCAAGCCCATCAATCTAAAGTTAGGCCGTACCTTTCCAGCTGTGACCAATTTGTATGTTTATTTCTAAGAACCATTGTCGCTTTGAATTCACTACATGCAGATGTAGTGTACCAGAACAATGTTGATGTTTGCCGCGCGCAATAATGCCCCAATGAAGCTGCATGTAGTGTATGAATAAATAATGAAGAATAAAGTTCAAGTAAGCCGTGACACGCACATAAATTTACATTGGTTAACTTTATTTGCACAAGCTATTCGTTTCAACTATTAGTTATGTTGGCAAGGTCAGGGAGGACTCTATTTATATCTTTGCTAACTTTTTATTTGTATATAATTAACGCAAACATCTGGGAACAGGTGAACGCTCAGTAATTTTTGCGTAATCGCATTAAGGTGTCGCACTTACAAAATGCAAGTTGAGTTGCAGTTACGCTAATCAAAATTGACGCATTCGTAAGAATCCAAAAGACTGGAATTTAATCCCGCGGTTAGCACTTACCACGTTTCCCCTTTCCTCGTCTTATAGCAGCGTTCCTTTGTTTCTCAAACAAGAAATTGTGGACACGTAATTTAATATTGCTTAATTTAGGCTAAATCACGCATTGCTTCGAAAGTAGTACAACTGGCGTGTGCTTATTTGCACCAGCATAGCGAAAACTATTAGCAGTTGCTTCCCTGCAAAACCAACTCAGCATTCTCTTGCTTAATTATGAGCTCTGCAGATAATAAGGGAACACTGTCTTTTTAATAATTTTCATGCGTAAACACGATGCACGTAGTAGGCATCTCCTTTGTCCTTGGTCAGCTGAACTAAGCAACGACTGCATAGTTTTAGAAATGGCGCTGGCTACATCGGACGTGCGTGCAAAGTTTGATTTGGGTCGGTTATTTACGGCTTTATACAAACATTGTACCCATATTTTTAGGCATCTTGGGAGAACGAGACTTGGCACTGGCTTGCAATGTGGAGGAAATGAGGTTCAACCGTGCATACTGTACAAAATCGTGTGCGGGAAGAGTTTTAAGCCTCGTGTTAGCGTTACAGGTAAATACAATTCCTACTGCAACTGCTCGACAGAATCAGCTTCGCTGGAAGTTTTGCCGGATTATGTGAGGTCGCACAAGGGCTCTGAGATTTATTTTCGATTATCAAGTTATATCTTGATAATATTTCAGCCATATATTATTAATAATTTGAGGAGAACAGGACGTCTGTAATGCAACTTGTATTGTGGGGCTTTTAAACTGTCTGGCGCACACGGCAGTAGCATCTACCTAAACTTTTTATACAAGTTATACTAAATTATTATAAACAGGTATTAATGATTTAATCTAACCGTTATAGAAATCCAGAAGTAAGAATTTAGTGATTTTTAGCCCAACATACACGCTTCTCATTACCATTCCTGCCTTCTCCCTTTCTTTGCTCTTTATTCCCAAGCTGTCTTACAAACATGTCCTACCAGCAAATATATTATGCTAAATCGAGCTTAAGGGGAAGCTTTAGCTGGGGATATCCTATATAAAGGCCTTTGAAATCGGCTATTCTCTTTCTGAGCAACCACTGCACGAAATTTGATGAGGAATGCTTAACTTAAAAGAAAAGTTAAACTGTAGTGATTTCGGAAAGCCTACTTTTTATTTGGGCTGCCACCTTTTTTTCATAAATATATTATAAATTGCACTATTTCAAGAAACATGACCTAAATTATCCAACATTAAACCTCACCAACTAAAAACGCTACAGAGCGATATTTCAATTCTGCAAACTGCACTTCATATTACATCTAAAGCGGACAAAAATGATATAACAAACGCCACCCTGAAATATACCACTAACGTGTTAATAGGACATTTGCAAAACTTTTTCAAAAATTGTAACAAATTTCCATGTCGTAAACTTATGCATCCAGCTTGTCCGACTTAGATGCTCCACCGGATGCAGTTTATAGAAATGTATTATTTATGCTCAGTTATGATTAGTAAATTTTGTGCTTCTATGTTTTTGCACATTTCCCGCTTTCCCGCAATTCATGTAAAAAATGCATGCCCTCAATCAAAATTATATTCGCTGCCGTCACTGTGATATAACCTTTTCTCTTAAATACAACAAATTTCGTTGAGATCGGTAAAGCGGCGTTCTCTTAAAAAACAATTTTGCGCTTTACATGTATTTGAGCATACGGCATCGGAGGTAGTCCCGAACTATAAACCTTCTAAAGGAGGCGTCAAGGCGATTCTGTAGAAAACCCATAAAAAATGAAGCTGGCATTATTAAGCAAGCCCGCTGCCTCAGTGGTGCGCAAATAAAAAAGCATTGCAGAAAAAAATCTGAACGGAATGTTCGCGGAAGCAGTTATCTCGGGCAGACATCGTATCTGGAATGCCCACGACCTGTCCGGCCAAGTGTCTAGCAAAATCGTTGATTCATTGACAGTCGAGCAAATAGGTGACAATCTTCTAGATAACGCTGATATATAGGCGCGCTTGTTTTCAAGTAGCGAGGTGAAGCCACAGTCTCAGGGTGCGTTTCTTTTTATTGTGTTTTCTTTAGTTGCGCGTCATGGACACGACATCCGAGAATTTAATTTTGTAGCGTTAGCTACACTGGCCTAGCCAAGCCCGTTTCGCGCGGCACATCAAGAGCCGTGCTGCGCATGCGCAGGGGTCAGTGATGTCACACGGCATGCGCACCGGAGCCACCTGAGCCAGCACCTCTCGCGCAATCCGCCGCCGCCGCGCGCGACTCACCGCCGCCGGTCTGTGCATTCCAGAGGAGTGACGTCGTAGCCGTGGTAGACGCACTGGCGCCGGCGCGCGCTCGCTGTGCAGTCGCCGTCTGACACTGCGCTGGAGCCGCTGCGCTTCTGACTGGCGTTTGCCAGTGTGGTATAGCCATGGAGAAGGAGAGCGCAAATGCTGCTCAACAGCGCAGAAGAACGGAGAAGCTTGACTCATAATAATAATCTTATCTTAAGAATAATCTTAAGAATAAGCTAAGAATAATCAGCTGAACCTTTGCTAACGCTACGTATATCCTGGCATAGCCGAGCTAAGCCACTGCAACTTTTTTTAAGGGCATTATGCCACGAGGTGGCGAAAAAATGAACTGAACCAAATGCCCCCAATTCCTGGGTATGTACGCGACCAATGGCTCGCCGAGTCAGCTTATTCTAGTTACGTGCGATGATCTATGTATTAAGATGAACAACCACTGCGAAAAAGTCCTTCTGCAGGAGTATTACACTCCGGGCCTAGAAGACGATTGTTTCAATGTAGCGACGCGAGAGGCGCAAGCAAAAAGAATTAGCCAGCTTTTTGAATATTAGTTGCCCTACTGTTATGAGGAGAACCTCGAACAAGCAAACTGAATAGATGCGATTCAATTGCGACACACTGGTCGGACTGCTTCTCGAAGAACAAGCAGCGAAACAGAAGGCAAGCATTATAAAGCTGCTACAATATTCTCTGACAGTCGCAACTGTTACGAGCACATGTGGAAGCGACTCCATCGGCCTCCACAAGTATCCATTGTAAAATAAAGTGCACACCACAGCGTGTAATTTTGTTGCTGGAGCCAGGCATAACTGGACCACTAACCAGTTGTCGAGTTTAATAATCACGATATTCTATACCATATGCCTATGGTATAAGAGTTACTGCGTTATTTTTAATCGACTACTTATCTGTCAGAAAACTGTCTGTTAATTTATCGGGCACAACTTGAGATACTAAAACATATTATCAGAGCGTGCCTAGTGCTGCAGCTTTGGACTTCATTTTGCTCATAAATGACCTTCTCCAACAAGTTCCCACTTTCACAATGCGTCCTTTACGCTGACGATCCAAGTATCTGAGACTCAGGTAAACGTTTACCATCGTTAACTTCTAAATTATACAGCTCATTATCTTACAATTGGTACTTGGTGTCACAGTAATAACTTAATTTTAAATCAAAGTAAAACTGGATTCACGGTTTTTCGTTCCGCTGGAAGAATCCTGCTGTTTTCACCTCAAGCTAACACAGAATCCCACACCATTTCTACCATACCTGTGTTTCATTTCTCGGTCTCGGTAAAAATCACCAGCTAAATTTTCAAAACCATCTTTCACAAAACATAGAAAAATGATCCTTTTGGAATTAGAGCACTGATACAAGCTACACCTTTTCTATCTGTGGCTACTCTCCTTTTAATTTGTCGTGGGTGCATACTCATAGCGATGTAATATACAGCATAGCTGCTTACGGTAACAGCTACCATTGTCTGTTCAACACGTCAAAGCAAAGCCCCAGGCTGTAATTCTAATTGTAGTTGAGAAAACAATAACAAATACTCTCAATGATTCGTTTATTTGCGTTCAACCTAATTACCACGTTTTCCAGTTTACCTAAAGATACGCCGACGTATAACATTATTCCCTTTATTTCCTTGACAAATTTTAATCCTGCCCGCTTTGTTCAAAACAAGAATATTTTAAGTTGTTAGAACATTTAATAATTGCAAAAAATGACAAATTCAATCTGCGCCATTAAGATGTAGAATTGTGTTCTTTGCTTCATGAGCACATTGTATTCCCTTTCTGCGTTTAATAATGACTAGACAACTACCTTTTGAATGAATAACCTCACCAGATGCATTCAAGTATGGTAGTCTTTTCTAAAATTGTTTGTAATCAATTTTATGTGATAATGATTCACAATAATCCTTTATGTACCTTCACGTGCATATTGTTTTCTGTTTCTATGAGTTTCTATTCAATAATTGAATTTCTCGCTGTGTAAATGAGACAACTTTGTATGCGCGAACTCATATTTTGGCTTCCTAGGTCTGGCATAAATTTATTATTTTATTCTTCACCGATTTCTACTGCAGGTCATACTTTCTATTGCCTTGAGTGCATTTTATTTTCCTCCTTGATTGTAATTTGCTGCCATCAATTATGCATAGGGGGTCCCGATACGCTCACCTGACCTTGGGACCCTCTATAGCATATTCTGTTCCTGTAACTCAAATAAAATTGAACATTGAATGGGGATAAAAATATTTTTGTGGTATGCTGCCCGGGCTTCAGTGCAACGCCACTTCCCTCCAAGCAGTTCATGAGCTTTAATATTGTATGTGGAAGAGCAGTCTGATTTCGTGAATTGGCAGAAGACGGCTACAGAAGCGTCTTGGTCATCGCTGCGTAGTGATGCATCTGGGAATACATCAAAATAATGTAGAAATGTTTTTAACTAATGTGTCTGAGCCGGTTAGAATAGTGCCGAAGCAGGCAGTTCACACATTGTGCTCATTTCAGTAGTGTAAGAGATATAGCGACGATACTACTGTTAGGCTGTTTCTGAGCCGCAGAGGAATCCCACTTTTCAGAACCGCCAGCAGTGGTTGCAAAAATTGCCTCCAATTTTTACGTGCCGGAGAACTTGCGGAGAAGCAGCTTATTTAAAAACGTTTGGCCATCAGATACAATGTGCAGATTCTCAATTTGATGTAGACCACTCTGATTTGCTTGTGGCCTCCAAGGCAATTGACATGGTTTGGTAAGTAAAGGTACAGATTGTGACGCACAAAGTAAGGTAGGCTTGAGCCGGAGAGCAACAGATGGTAACGTTTCAGTTAGACGATTAAACTAGGCGGCAGATTCAGGACTGGCAATGCGTACAACCCACCAGATGTTACAGATGATCGACACACTTGCAGTGCTGTCGTCTGCTTAATTCCAGCCCGCCCCAACAACCACATCTGTCATCGGCTAGAGGAGGAATTGCGGCTTTCACCATAGAAATTTAGCTGCAGAGCGCCAGGAGATACAATTATTGGTGATTACACCCAGTGAAGCTCTTACATCCATTGTATTGGCGTTTCACCGAGGTACAGTCACCTTATCGTTCAACCAATGCTTTCTTTAGGGTCATATGCATTTGAAGTCGACTTCGCATGTCATGATCGCCGGCCAACTGTAACTAGTATACTCTGAAGTCGCATTCCGAGCCCTCTGTAGGTTTGCATTTAGTTACGGACCAGCAAGCGTGAGTGTATGCGTCGAGAGCAATGTCATCACCGCAGCTGAATGCAAGAGTTTAGGATCTGAGTAAAGTAGTGCACCAACCTATGGATTTGAACGAAGCGTGGGGCATATGTCACGATCAACGCCATGCCGCACAACCAGTACGTTGATGCGATAGGCCCCTACCGAGCTGTGTTGAAGAAAAAAGAAGCTTGTAATATTTCTAAATTATAAAACACCCCATGAAAAGTTTCATTAGTACACAAAAATAGTTCAGTTCTACCATTTTTATTCTTAGCGACAGTGAAATCGAAATTGCCTTAGTGAAATTTGTTCATTTAGGGATCCTGTGTCCTTTAAGAGCCATTCAAAAGGTATTACGCTTCACTTCACCGCTCTCCATTTCCTCTTTCTTTCATTTCCTCTTCACCGCTCTCATTCGCTCATTTCTCGTTTAAAAAAATGTTGTGATAGGTACCGAGTGTACTTCATAAACAAAGTACACAATCGTTGGAAGACAGGCTTGTAGGGTGTTGAAACATATCCATTTACAAGTATTCTTATATATATATATACCCGCCGTGGTTGCTCAGTGGCTATGGTGTTGGGCTGCTGAGCACGAGGTCGCGGGATCGAATCCCGGCCACGGCGGCCGCATTTCGATGGGGGCGAAATGCGAAAACACCCGTGTACTTAGATTTAGGTGCACGTTAAAGAACCCCAGGTGGTCCAAATTTTCGGAGTCTCCCACTACGGCGTGCCTCATAATCAGAACTGGTTTTGGCACGTAAAACCCCATAATTTAATTTTAAGTATTCTTATAACCTATGATGAAGCACGAAAGCTTTATGCAGGTAGAATATCGTGAGAATATCGTCTAGATCTGAATACCACACAATTTATTGCTGCTGAAAAACATTGGCAATATGACAAACTGTGATAATCGGCATGATTTCCAATTCCGAACAGTGTGGTACCAATTCTGCTGATCATACATTGTCTATCCAAAAAATGTGCTGCTGGCAAGAATTCGTGCGAGGTGATAAGATCAAGGCTGACGAAGCCGACGTCATAGAGCCACGGTTGTTTTTCGCTCTCTACTGCGTCTACACACAAAGGCACGCGCGTGGACTTTGTATTGTGACCTCCGCTTTATCTAATGCGCTGAGGGGCGCCCCAGCTTGTCTGTACTTTACACATGAATCATTATGACTGATAAACCTTGACACTCTGCGTCTCGCACGAGGCAATATCCGAATCTGACGTCCGTTTTTCTTCGTATAAATAAACGCCGTACGGATAGTTTGCCCACTGCCCTGCTACCAGACCGCTACAGATATTCCTACCTCACTCCGAAAAAGGTAAGTATAAGTGCAATATACACAGTTTGATTTGTGTAATATTCGTTATTAGATAAAACTCTTCTGTGATTGCGTTATGTTGCCATAGAATCGTGTACGTAAAAGAACTGTCGTTCTCAAGGTTCTGACGGCATCATTAGGCATTTTACTCTGTTTTATACAAAACAGGTAAGGCTGAAAAAGCTACGCAAGTAGTCTGGTCATACAAGACTCGCTCAGCGCATTTGGCAGTGCCGTTGTTTTATATCTGCGCCTCTTTTTGATATATCGGCCAACTCCCGTATGATCTTTACCAAAAAAACTGACATCTGCGACTCCCGAGTTGGTTTAGCTTCGTCTTGTGTGTACATATGACTTCTTTTATTTTGGGGTCACTTTATGAGACGACTTACTCAGGCTCAGACCAACCCGTAAGTCTGAGTGAGCCCGGATAAGTACAACGGTGATTAGTCTTGACTCCAAGTGAGCCCGGTTGAATACAAATTGGAGGAATCAGCCTGACTTAGCACTATAAAGAAATCCGACAAAATGAACGTAGGGTTTTTAACTTTGTAGGCGACAACTTTTTAACGGTCTCTCAGCAAATCATGTTATGTCGCACTCCGTCTGATTTTCTTAAAATACTTTGTCAATTCGGCCCTGCTGATACTACCGTTCTTCTTTTTCGTCACTACTTACACTGAGCCGTAGCAAAGTTAAATTACGCTTAACCAGAACCGAAATGTTTACGGTTTCGGGGCCCTCTAAATTACGCCGTGAGTTCTGTGGAACAGAAAAAGCAAACACAGCCGGTGGTAAATGTTAAAGCCACGGTAAGTGTTAACGCGTGTGTGGTTGTGTGCAATGGAGGCGACAGTTGGCGCTCGCATAGATAGCGAGCACTCTCGTTTGTTATTCTCTTTTTTTTCTGACCTTCCTGATCCAGACAATGGATGGCACGGAATACAAATCAGTTTAGTAGCTCATGTACACTTCACAGGAACTTGCTAACACCACTGATCACCTTACAGCTTACTTCTTCAAACTTTTATGCAAAGCATATGAACCCTTTGTTCTCATTCCCTCACTCCACTTACTGGATCGAACTAACGCAGCACGTAAACTCATTGACTCATATTCATTGTGAATCACGTATGTTGAGCTTCACATTCATTTTCGCTAACTAGGAAAACTTAAAATTACGCGTTTGATAAAAACTGGCTGAAAAATTCGTAGTCCAAAACTCGAATAAGCTCCAACTCGCATATGTATGTAAGTACACATACGGCCGTACTCAACTAGACTAACTCAGACTCAAATACACCTAAGCAGACATGCATAATGGGTATCAGTTAGATTCACACTAACTATATAGGTGTAAGTTTGAGGAAGCACGCATACCTGTGGGTAGCGTGAGTGCATCGGTGTGTCAGTGTGAGTCAATGATGACAGTCAGGTGTAGTTACATGAGTGGGTGCCATTCAGTATATATGGACATGAGTTCGAACGTCAGTGAACCACTCTAAATTTGAGTGGAGGTGATTTGAAGCGTAAGTAAGTACGTGAGAGTGTGAGCAGACGAGTGTGTGCAAAGAAGTGCATGATAGTTTGTCAGTGCACATGAGTGGGAATGCGAAATTGAAGTAAGCTCTGACCTTGCTCTGCATCAGTGACCCTTTTCGTTAGCTGGTGCTTCAGGTGAGTTAGAGACCTGTCAATTCGAATTGAGTGATTAAGTGGGCGATTTTGTGTTATTAAATAAAATCTGATGCTGAGCCCTTGAAGAGGTTAGTAAAACTGCTCGCAATTTCGTGTGTCTGAGTGAGGTCGAGTGAGTGTGAGAAGAATCTAATTGTCTGTGTGATTCTTGTAAGTCTGAGCACGTGTAGCCATCTGACTAGATTTGTAGTGAGCCTTAGTCTGAGGTAGTCCGACTGAGTAGATGCTGACGTACACGACAGAGTAGAAATCTGCTTCAGTCAAACTTTGAGTGAGCCCCAAGCAAATCATATGTATTTTGTGAATCTGAGCTAGTTTGGTTTATCTTGACGACCTATGCAGGTGAGGGTGGCTGGGGGGGGGGGGTGCTCTTTGTGCGGAACTGCTTGATGTATTACAACTACAAAATGTGGATGTAAAGGTTATGTAAAATTATAGATATATGGAGATTTCTGTTTCCAGTATGCAATGTGTTCTGTTTTGGTCGCGAGCGCAAGCGGGGTTTTGTGGTCACTGGTCCACGACACTGGTCACTGCGTAGTTTGGTTGTAAGAGAGCTTCAAATCTGCGAAATCTTGTAATACTTATTATATTTTTGCTACAAAAAGTAAGAGAGTTGTTATATTGATTTACCTGATGCATATCTATATTTTACTTTCAAATGTGATGCGCTGTTTTGGTCGCCATTGTGAGCAGTCAGAGAAATCTCTATTGCCTTCGCCGCTTTGTCGGCTCTATATGAATGGGAATATAGAATCTTTATGTGGGCGGCCGTCAGTCCCTCCGAGATAGCCTTGTGCCGTAAGGCAGATTGCCACCGTAGGACACTGGAGCGCTGGTAAATAAAAGAAATGTCTCGTGCCTTCCGATGGGCTCATGTGGTAGAGTGCATACTTATCACTGGGCTAGTTTAGCAAATCATACTCCCAATATGGCCACAATAGCAATCTTCTCCTACATGGAAGAGACGTACCATGCGTTTCCTCCCGGCACACATTCTGTCTCGGAGCAAACATCAGGCGTTAATGTAGTCCCTACTTGAGCTGTGCAGCACTTGAGCTGTGCTGGCACATCATTGTTTTTTCTCTCTCTTTCCTGACAGACAGCGATTGCACCATGAATGCATTCGGAATCACCGTGTGCTTTGGACTTTTAGCAACAGCATGTGAGTAGAAATTCGTACATCTCACTTGACTTTTTTATAGAACTAAGAACAACTCAAAGTATATCTCAATTCGAACGAAGACAGCTTTACGGCCATATACGCGATAGAGGCCAATCATGCTGTTTTAGGCAGACATATAACATCTTAGACTGGGAAGGATTAGGAGTGAGGATCGATGGCGAATATCTCAGCAACCTTCGGTTTGCAGATGACATTGTCCTATTGAGCAACAATGGAGAGGAATTACAACAAATGATTGAGGACCTTCATCGAGAAAGTGCAAGAATTGGGTTGAAGATGAATATGCAGAAGACAAAGATAATGTTCAATAGCCTGGCAAGGGAACACGAATTCAGGATCGCCCGTCAGCCTCTAGAATCTGTAAAGGAATATGTTTATCTAGGTCAATTACTCACAGGGGACCCTGATCATGAGAAAGAAATTTACAGAAGAATAAAATTGGGTTGGAGTGCATACGGCAGTCATTGCCAAATCCTGACTGGGAGCTTACCACTGTCGTTGAAAAGAAAAGTGTACAATCATTGCATTCTACCGGTGCTAACATACGGGGCAGAAACTTGGAGGTTAACAAAGAAGCTCGAGAACAAGTTAAGGACCGCACAAAGAGCAATGGAACGAAAAATCTTAGGAGTAACGTTAAGAGACAGGAAGAGAGCGGTGTGGATCAGAGAACAAACGGGGGTAGACGATATTCTAGTTGACATTAAGCGGAAGAAATGGAGCTGGGCAGGCCATGTAATACGTAGGATGGATAACCGGTGGACCATTAGGGTTACAGAATGGATACCAAGAGAAGGGAAGCGCAGTCGAGGACGGCAGAAAGTCAGGTGGGATGATGAGGTTAGGAAATTCGCAGGCGCAAGTTGGAATACGCTAGCGCAAGACAGGGGTAATTGGAGATCGCAGGGAGAGGCCTTCGTCCTGCAGTGGACATAAATATAGGCTGATGATGATGATGATGATAACATCTGCGTAGCATGAACTACAGGCTTCTTTCACACGCTTCTGCAAGTATGTCCAAAACGTCGAATGAAGGCGCAGGTTACATACTAAGAATACGGTACATTGCCCTTCCCACAAATAATATTTACCAGAAAATCAATTTTAGGCGCTGCAACCCATGTAACAAGCAAGCTAAAATTTACCAGAATTTAATTTGCGCGAATAACAATGCATATCGCAAGTAAAATTTAAATTGGATTCTGGAGTTCTGCAAGAATTTGACGAAGTGTTTGCCAAGACAACCATCATGAAGCATTTGTTTGATAGCGCGGCTTTCACCTGCTTCCACACCACGGCAGCCACCGCAAGCAGTGAGAGAGGAGGCCTCTCGGTGACATTTCATACTTTCATCTGAACAGGAGGTCTGTAGACCGTAGGTAATTGTGCTCATGCTGATGTGAGAACTTGAGTGGCCTGCAGGAAAGAAAAAGAAAGATCAAAGATGTCGTGGGAAATTGTAAAGCCAACAAACAGCATGACATTACTAAGACAGTGATGAGCAGGTATTTCAAGCTTAATAAGCTGTAACGCATGCGCTGTGTTAGCACTGGCGTTCCATCTTTTTAAATCGCCTAATGAGTTCGCGACGCAATTCACAGATTTCCCTGCTCACATCAGCATACATGACGCTGGCTGGCGGAGGCCTGTGAAGTTTTACAATGCGCAAATAAATTGCTTCGCCAAAGTTCCGGCATTGTAGTAGAGAAGGCTGTCATGATGGCATGTAGGCCTGAGCAATGATGATACCTTCAGAACTGAAGGAATCGCTAAATCTCTCGTTTAACAGCAGCAGTGACGGCAGCAATTACCTGGAAATAAATTAAATATTATGTGCTGTTTCGTGGTTCGAAAGCGAAAAGTATTACAGCTATTCCATCTTTTGTTCTGTTGCAGGTGCAGCCACACTGTAAGTATATAAGCATCCTGATTGGTCATCCATCCCATTTCTGCATTTGGTGAAATTTTCTGTTTAAAAATATTTTCTTTACAATCGAGCATGCTTATTTCCTTCTTTCTATCAAAAATTGTGGGCATAAATGTAAGCTAATGTTTATTTTATTTTTCAGTGAGTCCCCGGAAAGTGATCATGCTCTTCAGCAAGCCGAGCAAGGTACTATCCATATTTTTATCGTGACGATGCTATACTTACAATCTTTACAATGCTGACACTTTTGGTTTGTGATTACCGCTATATTTACATTGCAGAATGCTATAAGCAAGCAGTAAAAACCACGCCGTCAGTTCTGAACTAATTAAAGAAAGATTAAACTGCGAACATAGGGGTTTTGTCACTGTTCGTAAAGTGGGAACTATAACAAGAAAATCTGTTCATTCAGTCAACTCTTCTCTGATTGATTTGCGGTAGTGGTTAAGTAGTAGTATTTTGACAATACAATCATTTGATAACACGGTGTCGCAAAAATTGTCTAATAAATATTTACTGTTCTTTTCCCTTTTCCTTCTGTTCGATAAGTAGTAGCGTTTGTCATAAATAAAATCTATATAGGTGACAGATGTAGATATCCTACATCTGTCAGTAAAGATTCTAAAAACGGCTTATATTGGTCGCCTTGTTTGAGAAGTTTCGAGGTCTCTTGTGCAAGGTTAGCTCCACCAGTACGTCCTCCAGTCCCCCCCAAAAAACTGAATCTTTGTGACACCCTGACTGTCTAGGTTATGAAACATCTTGCGACAATTTCCAGCAAATTTGTAACCACTAGTCCAACGCCATATCTTCCACAGACAAAAAGCTCCAGGCTTCCGTCACCCTGCTTTGCGAATCAGTGAACAGATGGATTGAAAGTAACGTGGGATTAGAGCCGACCGAGTTACACCAGCGACTCGAGAGGCTAGTCGACGAGGCTGTGAAAGAACATGAAGTGCTCGTCGCCCTTGAGGATGAGGACGACGCGGAAGCCGACAGTGATGCCGGTGAGCGAGTACGGACTTGGCAAGAAGTTGAAGAAGTGGAGGAAGAAGGCGAAGAAGGCCCTGGTCAACGCTGCGAAGGTGGTCGCTGTAAACAAGGTGGTCGGTGCCGCAGCTGGCGCTATGGGATGAAGAATACCACGCTTGAAGCTGCAGCAAAAGAAGAACCGTCAGCTATGAAAGGCATTTTCCTTTGGTCTGCAATGACTAAGGTCGTCGTGTGATCTCGATAATGAATTGAATAATTTTTATATTAAAATCTTTTTTACTGTTGGATGATCAGAATGTATGTTTTACTTTTGTTCTATTTGAACGGTGACAAGGTGGAAGAAAAATTGGTCGCCTTTCCGTCCTGCGAACGTGAATGTCCAGCGAAGCTGTATCGAACACCACACAAGGTCGAGCATTGTATTCACGCTGTTCTTCTGGTGTCCTTATTTTCCGTGGTCTACCCATGGCAGTCTTAGAATCAACTGAATGAGTTGCTAGACGGGTCTCCTTTTTATCTATGAAAGCGTGGTGACGTCACTGAGAATATATATATATATATATATATATATACATAGAGAGAGAGAGAGAGAGAGAGGGTGTTTCAGCGAACACTTTCAAAATTTATTTAAGGTTGCCTGTGGCAGATAGCCCAATTCTAGTTAATGAGCTGGTCTACTCGAAGAGGCGGACATTATTTGCACAAAAAATTGAAATGCATAATCGACTAATCAACAAAAGTTCACTAATTAGGTTTTAACTAATTACCTGATGGCCCATATTGCAATTTACACATTGTAGCCGTGGAGTTCGCAAGGCGGATCTACTTGGAATTAATTCTCAGGATGACAGAAGTTTCGCGATAATAATTCCCGAACTTTGAGGTGAAATGCATTGGCGTTCCAGTTAATTTTGTGCTTCAATGCATACAGCGACTTTTTGTTAAGCAACTAACTTGAACGCCAATGCATTTTTCCGCAAAGTTCGGGAATTTACATCTCAAAACTGGTGTCCTTCCGAGAATTCGTTCCAAGTGGGTCCGTCTTGTGAACTCCACGGCTACAATTTGTAAATTGCAATATGGGCCATCATGTAATTAGTTAAAAGCTTAATTAGTGATTTTTTTTAATTATTGGATTATGCATTTCAATTTCTTGTGCAAGTGATGTCCGCCTCTTCGAGTAGACCAGCTCATGAACGAGAAGTGGGCTGTCTGCCACAGGCAACCTTTAAGAATTTTTGAAAGTGTTCGCTGAAACACCCTGTACATATATATATATATATATATATATATATCCAACTCAGGAGATGAGATAGAATTCGCTGAACTGTCAAAACTGACCAACAAGAAGAAATTAAGGGATATTCGAAATTATAACGTCGGAAAGATTGAGGAAGCCGTAAAATATGGACGCAGCATTAAGTCAGTAACAAG
Organism: Dermacentor silvarum; assembly: GCF_013339745.2. Taxonomy (NCBI): domain Eukaryota; kingdom Metazoa; phylum Arthropoda; class Arachnida; order Ixodida; family Ixodidae; genus Dermacentor; species Dermacentor silvarum. The sequence goes on from NC_051155.1 coordinate 109,965,038, forward strand.
AAAGCTTGGCATAGGACAAGGCAAGATGTATGCACTGAAAGATAATGCATGGAAATATTATCAGCAATTTCGATGACATAGTAAAAGCAGCGGAAGAATTCTATACTGACCTGTACATGCGGTTCCCAGAACAGCCAAGCTACTTTCATTCGAAATAGTGATAAACCGGATACAGAGGCTCCTTCTATAACTAGCGATGACGTTAGAAGGGCCTTGAAAGACATGACCAGGGGAAAAGCTGCTGGAGAAGATGGAATAACAGTAGATTTAATCAAAGATGGAGGAGATATCATGCTTGAAAAGCTTGCGGCCCTTTATACACAATGCCTCACAACTTCAAGTGTGCCAGAGAGCTGGAAGAACGCCAACATTATACTAATACATAAGAAGGGAGACATTAATGAATTTAAAAATTATAGACCCATTAGCTTGCTTTCAGTATTGTATAAAATATTCACCAAGATACTTTCCAATAGAATCAGGGCAACACTTGACTTCAGCCAACCAAGAGAACAGGCTGGCTTCAGGAAGGGATATTCGACGATGGATCATATCCGTGTCATCAACCAGGTAAACAAGAAATCTGCGGAGTACAATCAACCTCTCTATATGGTTTTCATAGATTATGAAAAGTCATTTGATTCAGTAGAGATACCAGCAGTCATAGAGGCATTGCGTAATCAAGGAGTACAGGAGGCATACATACCTTAGCAAACATCTACAAGGATTCCACAGCTACCTTGATTCTCCTCAAGAAAAGTAGAAAGTTAACTATCAAGAAAGGGGTCAGGCAAGGAGACACAATCTCTCCAATGCTATTCACTGCATGCTTAGAAGAAGTATTCAAGCTCTGAGACTGGGAAGGCTTAGGAGCTAGTATCAACGTCGAATATCTCAGCAACCTTCGGTTTGCAGATGACATTGTCCTATTCAGCAACAATGGAGACGAATTACAGCAAATGATTGAGGACCTTAATCGAGAAAGTGTAAGAGTTGGGTTGAAGATGAATATGCAGAAGACAAAGATAATGTTCAATAGCCTGGCAAGAGAACTACAATTCAGGATCGGCAGTCAGCCTCTAGAATCTGTAAAGGAGTACGTTTGCCTAGGTCAATTACTCACAGGGGACCCTGATCACGAGAAAGAAATTTACAGAAGAATAAAATTGGGTTGGAGTGCATACGGCAGGCATTGCCAAATCCTGACTGGGAGCTTACCACTGTCACTGAAAAGAAAAGTGTACAATCATTGCATTCTACCGGTGATAACATATGGGGCAGAAACTTGGAGGTTAACAAAGAAGCTCGAGAACAAGTTAAGGACCGCACAAAGAGCGATGGAACGAAAAATGTTAGGCGTAACGTTAAGAGACAGGAAGAGAGCGATGTGGATCAGAGAACAAACGGGGATAGACGATATTCTAGTTGACATTAAGCGGAAGAAATGGAGCTGGGCAGGCCATGTAATGCATAGGATAGATAAACGGTGGACCATTAGAGGTACAGAATAGATACCAAGAGAAGGGAAGCGCAGTCGAGGTCGGCAGAAAACCAGATGGGATGATGAAGTTAGGAAATTTGCAGGCGCAAGTTGGAATGGGCTAGCGCCAGACAGGGGTAATTGGAGATCGCAAGGAGAGGCCTTCGTCCTGCAGTGGACATAAAATATGGTGATGATGATGATGATGATGATGATGATGATGATGATGATGATGATGATATATGTGCTGTATGACCCATTGCAAAGAAAGATATGCTGTTTACCTTCAATTGTTAACCTGGTGTTTTGTGTTGACGCCACGAAATTTTCCCACCAACGAGAGGTATAGAACGCATACTCTTGCGTGAAATAACTTATTACGCACTACACGTATCTCACTGCTCTACTAGAGTTATATCGAGTGTAGTTCTGATGCTGCACCAAAATTTTAGAAATCGCCCGTGCCAGCTAAATATAATTCTATTCCTCCAACTAAATTATTCGAAGAGGCGGACATTCCCTTCCGAATAAATAAAAACTCCGTAACTGACTAATTAAACGTTCAAGAATTATTTTTATGCTAAATATTTCATGGAACATATATTGTAATTTATGAATTGTAGCTGGTTAGTTTGCAAAGAATATTGACCTAGAACAAATGGTGAATATGGCACCTGTTTTGAGATGAACGCCGTAAAACTTGCGGTAAAAGTTCACTGTTGTTTCGCTGACGTTTTTGAAGAAATCGCTGCTTTATAAATTCAATAACAAAGTTGAATGCAAATGCATTTCATCGCACACATTGAAAATGAGTGTCTCTAAACTGGTTTTATCTTGAGAATTCGTTCTAGTGGATCCGCCTACCGAGATCTCCGGGCAGAATTTCTAAATTGCATTATGTGCTGTAAAGTAATTATTTAATAGTTGCTGAGCGCAATTGATTTAAATATTCAATTAAGCATCTTGGTGTTTTATGCGAAGCCTCACGCTTTATTGAGCAATTCAGTTCAAGGTCTGGAATTGGGCCACCGGTCACAGATGAATATATATATATATATATATATATATATATATATATATATAGTCATCAAAAAAGTATTTGGTGTATGGGTCCGTATCCTCCTGAGACCCGAGCACAACTATGTACCATAATCGCTCCTCAAATTGGTCTTTATTGTGTACGGTTATGTGATGAACTTGAAGAACAATTTTTAAAGTCTAAATATCAGGGCTAGATGGCAAAAGCAGTGTCTCCGCGTACGCGAAAAACAATAACTATCTCCATTATCTCCTCATGTTTGCAGTTTTAAAAACTGCATTTCAATGCTTAACGCACAGGTAAAGATGTAACTATGTGTAGTAAATTGTCATGCTGCTGCCATGTCCGGTATTTTCCCGCAATCTCAGTGATTTCGACGCACATCTGAAGTTTGCTTTCGGCCGTCTGGGACGACGCAGAGCTTTAGATCAATTGTCAAATTGGTTGAAAGCGGATGACATGTACATGAGTAAACCACTTCTTTATAGTTACAGATGCACGGTACTTCACACCCAGAATAAATATTTTGCGTAATCACTTCCTAGTTTTTTTCGAATAAAGGTTGAAGGTAATGTGCAATGTATTGTACAAGGGGTCTTACGTATCCTAGATGTGGCCCTATCTGTTCACTTTTAATGTGTCTCTACATTAACTTTTTTTATAGTCGTCTATATATCACACTTTTTGTCAGGGTTGTCAAAAGGTGTTTTCTTATGATTCAAAGGACTTTCTTCTTCAGCAAGAAAAATGAACAGGCGATGTGTACCTTTGTGGAAACATTTCATTTTGCCGCCTATTACTATTTCCTAGAACTTCCTAATTAACACCTTGACACGTAAAAGAAATAAAAATTCACGTAGTTACATTTTAATAACTCATTGGGTGTAAGCAATTAGAATGATACTGTACATTTCTTGACTGGACTCTCAACAACATAGACTTGCTCTTGCTCGAATAGAATATTTCGCCTTTTTTTTCAAAGTGTCACGCATGACATTTTTTCTTGCGCTAAGTATAGTAAGACGCCGCAGGGATGAAACGGACACTGGAAATGAAGCGGACACGAAGTGACACACGGGAGCGCAAACTACCAACTGGTTTATTGTCAGATCGTTGTACAGTATTTAAAGCATACAGCGCCGTATTGCGACTGCGTTAACTATGATCACTGCAGAAATACTCAGATCACGTACCCACGTTTCTGGTTGTTATGATTCTATCGATGTATTCTGTGTGTGTATGCCTTCTTTGCGTATGTGATTTCGGCTTTTGTTAGCATGATTGAAGAATTTAAGGCTCACGCAGTGGTCTTTTTCTTCTTCTATTTCTAAAGCCTCTCGTATTTCCCTAGTTATTTTGTCTCTTTCTTTAGCGACGACTGTAGTCTTGTCAAAGTAAGCTGTGCATTTGCACGTCCTACGATGCATGGCGAGATTGCTGGATGCTGCTACTTGTTCACATGCGTATCGATGTTCTCTGAGCCTGTCATTCAGACAGCGTCCCGTCTGGCCCACGTATACCTTACCGCATTTTAGCGGAATCTTGTACACGACGTTATTTTCACAGGTTACGTATTTTCGTGCGTGTGTTACATCATATGGTCCTTGCGTTTTTTGTTCTCTGAATTCACTTTCTTGCAAAGACCTCTTAGCTTGATCGGTGCTGAAAAGAGCACTTTTACGCCGTGCCTTTCTGCCACCTTCTTTAGGCGGTTTGAGAGGTTGTGAACGTAAGGGACAATAACAGCTCGCTTATGTTTGTCCTTGTTATTTCTGTCCCGCATCTTCGGCCTCGTGAATTGTGTAATCATTTGCTCCCCAATTTGCACTATCATGTTGTCGGGGTATCCACTTTTCTTTAGTCTGTTAATCTGTGTGCTGAGACTATCTGCGACTACGTGAATGCAGGACTTCTTAATTGCCTGTTCGATAGCCGATTTAGCTATTCCTCTTTTTATAACCTTTGAATGGCTCGAGTCGTAGCGCAAGATTTGTTTTTCCTCTCTCGTTTTATATGACCAACATGTGTGACCTTGTGTTAGGCTTATTTTAAGGTCCAGATAATGTATTGTCGAGTCTTTTGGTAGTTCGTGCGTGAAAGAGAGGCCGCTGTGTGCCTCTTGGAACATGTTTAACACACTCTTGACAGTCATAGCACAATGTCTGCTCTATTCGGTGCATACAAGATAATCATCTACATATATCTCCATCTACACAGTGTCATTGAGCGTTTCTGTCAGTCATCTGTTACCAGCCGCAAGATATAAATCTGACAACACTGGGGCTAAGCACGACCCTATGGCGATTCCTTCTTTCTGGGCGAAAATTTCCCCTTCATATTCGATAAACGCAGAATTTAAGTATGTTCACAGGAGGTATAAAAATTGTCCAAAGAACATTTGCAAACGTCTTGAAATTTTGCCCAACCATATAAGTCGACGCAATCTTCGACTGTCTTCAATGCATTATCCTTCGGTATGTTGTAGTACAGTTCTGTGACATCGATGGAAAAACACTGTATTGGCGGGGACTTTTCCAGGAACTCAAGGACTTGCTGTGAGTTATTTACTTTGAACGGGTCGTCGACCGGTAGAGCAGAGAGACAGGTTTTTAGATAGTTAGCGAGGGCCCGTTGCCAGCTTCCTTTATCTTCAACTATTGTTCTGAACGGGTGGCCCTCCTTATGGGCCTTGATCGAAAAGAATGGCCGAAGAGTCAATGTCTTGCATTCTTTGAGGTTCTTTGCTAGCTTTGCGAGTCTCCATATCGTGACATTCTTTCTCTGTCTTTTTCTTTAGCTGCCCTATTTTGTTGGTTTCTACATTGCACTTCTCGAAGTTTTTCAAGATAGCTTGCTTTCCTAAGGTTTTGTAGTCTTCGGCACTCAGTACTACGAAGGCGCTTGTTTTGTCCGAAAGTAGGAGCTTGAGGTTGTCGTTTTTCAAAAACGTTACGACCTTTCTAGTATCGATCATTCTTTGGTGACGAAAGTCCTTCTTTTCCCCTGCTTTTACCGCTTACACCGCCTAAAGAAGGTGGCAGAAAGGCACGACGTAAAAGGGCTCTTTTCAGCACCGATCAAGCTAAAAGGGCTTTGCAAGAAAGTGAATTCAGAGAACAAAAAAGCGCAAGGACCATGTAACGTAACACACGCACAAAAATACGTAACCTGTGAAAATAACGTCGTGTACAAGATTACGCTAAAATGCGGTAAGGTATACGTGGGCCTGACGGGACGCTGTCTGAATGACAGGCTCAGAGAACATCGATAAGCATGTGAACAAGTAGCAGCATCCAGCAATCTTGCCATGCATCGTAGAACGCGCAAATGCACAGCTTACTTTGACAAGACGACAGTCGTCGCTATAGAACGAGACAAAATAACTAGGGAAATACGAGAGGCTTTAGAAATATAAGAAGAAAAATACAACTGCGTGAGCACGCCTTCAATCATGCTAACAAAAGCCGAAATCACATACGCAAAGAAGGCATACACACGCAGAATACAACGATAGAATCATAACAACCAGAAACGTGGGTAGGTGATCTGAGTATTTCTGCAGTGATCATAGTTAACGCAGTCGCAATACGGCGCTGTATGCTTTAAATACTGCATAACGATCTGACAATAAACCAGTTGGTAGTTTGCGCTCCCGTGTGTCACTTCGTGTCCCCTTCATTTCCAGTGTCCGTTTCATCCCTGTGGCGTCTTACTATACTCAGCGCAAGAAAAAATGAATGCACACCAACTAGCCCAATTCATAGCTCTTCTTCACGCATGACGAGCTTGTCCACCCTGTAAATAGTCTCCTAACTATATCTTTTCTGAAGCCTTGAACGGAGCAAAGCGCAGAGAAGAGACGTCAGGTCCAAACGAAAACCATATTTACTATGACTGTGTCAGCAGGTGCCCGGAGTGCCGGCGAACCCAATGCGCGCGCGGCTACTGTAGTGACGGCACTGCCTTGTCCGAGCTGCATCCGCTACACTCTAAACCACACCTTGGGAATTCTCCCAAATACAAGGTACACAGCGTCTAATTCGCAATTGCAGTGGGCATTCGCATGTGCGACCAACAGATTGACCCATTCCATCAGAAGCGACACAGGAATTTATAATGTTCGTTAAACCAATGCCGGTAAACATGTGAAACCAACGGTCAAACGTTTTCCTTTCGGTTCATATGAACGAGAAGGTTCTCCATATGTACAGGAGGGGACACTCTGATTAAAAAAAAACACCTGCTCTGTATTTAAACCAGGAAGAACATAAGTTAAACCAAAGCTTAACATTTTCTTCATTGTATGAATGAATGAGCGGAAAGTGTGAATTGCACTGCAAATGGTGAAATTGCAATAACAATGCTATTAAATAGGCAGGGACGTGTTCTTCTGCGGGAAGCAATAGATGAACGGCGTAATAGGCGTAACGCGTTTTTATTGATGGTAAGCTGGAAACCCAGTTATAGATCGAGGAGAAAGCACGTGCACTATGATTCCGAGCCGTGAATTTACAGTAACGCCTTTTCTAATGTTATACTGTTTCGCGCTTTTCCCGCTTCGTCAGTTGTCAGAGTGAATCTCCGTCTATGTTGGAACAGCTGGCGATGATCTGTGGATGATAAGAGTGGAACGGAATCGAGTGGAAGGCATTGTAACAAAATCACGGAATTGCACTTCCTCAGTATAAGTTGCGACCTTGAATTCATGAATTGTCCGGGAACACTTCTATTCTTATGTATGGATCATCAAATTTGAGACAACTCGTTGAGCCACATTGGCAATCAGGGGCATGGGCGTCGGCACACCGTCAAGCTGCCATTGTGACGTAGGTTACTACGCGTGGTATATTGTTTACAAGCTGGGCAAACCTGATAACTGCGGCACTCTTGCTATCGGCTGGCGAGCATAGGCAACGACCTATCTTTTTTCTGTCACGTTCTAGTTCCGTCGGGGCTTGACGTGTGTAAATGCATTCCTGCGAACGCAAAACACGCTGAGCCATAAATTTGAATATGATAGTCTCAGAACGCAAGCACTCCAGGAAAATCAAACAAAGGGAACCTGTCTTCAAAAACGACCATTGTAATGACGTTTCGAATATAAACATTCATCATAATTGGGATAGATGCGTTTTATGACTGAGTTTTATGACTAAAATATGCTTTTATGACTTCTTATGCGGATGACTTCGCTCTGCCAAAATGCATAAACCGCCACTGCAAGACAACATTGCGTAGCTAGTATCACGTTTTCAGTAAACTTACTATTATTTCAACATTGCGGACCCTGTAGAATCTCTTGTGTAGGTTATTACGAGTTCATTAGTAAAGAATTTACCCGCCGTGGTTGCTCCGTGGCTATGGTGTTGGGCTGCTGAGCACGAGGTCGCGGGATCGAATCCCGGCCACGGCGGCCGCATTTCGATGGGGGCGAAATGCGAAAACACCCGTGTACTTAGATTCAGGCGCGCGTTAAAGAACCCCAGGTGGTCCACATTTCCGGGGTCCCCCACTATGGCGTGCCGCATAATCAGATCGTGGTTTTGGCACGTAAAACCCCATAATTTATTTTATTAGTAAAGAATTTACCTTTACCCCAGGGTCATCTATTACGGAAGCTGTAAGTAATCAAATTATTAGCTCTGAAAAAAGAATTAGCTTCAAGGACGAAGACTAAAGATAAATAATTGTATTGCTTAAAAAGTTAGTTTCGCTCGAAAGGCGAAGCATCGATTGCGATGGCTAATTAGTAGTGTGCTATACGAAGTAAGGATAGCAGTTTATTGGCCGTATAGATTCGTCAACTTTCGCTTACTAACTTAATTTAAAAAAAAACACGCCATCCTCGCGCAGGCAAACACGAGTCTCTATCATTGACCGCGAACACTCACTGTTCAAATGCTAGCGTGATGAAGAGCGGCAGCAGCGGCGAGCGAATTCCCCTTCGTGTTGCTTCTCGCTTTAGTGCGAACTAGGCGTGCGAGAATAGAGCGCAAAGTTATCATTCATATCCGGGTGTCTAGCCTTCCATGCCAGGGCCCCTATTCTGTAACGCTTCGGTTTTCGAAGAATTCGGTTTGGCGGTGGCGTCACATTGGGGTGGTCCGTTGGCGTAATCAAAACGAGTGGAAGGACAGAGGACAATCGGTGGGCAGGCTTTTTTGTGGAAGTGAACGTCACAAACCGAGGGAAAATATAGTAAATTACCAACGCTTCTTGCTAAAGAAAAAAATAATTTGGTGATTGTATTGATGAGGTTTTCATTTTTCATTATAAAACGTGCGTGAGTTGTACTGGCGGTGAGTGACTTAGTGAATTTTTTTTTTACTTCGGTTGACCAATTTATGCCGCTAGGTGGGACGTCTTGCGCTAACTTGGCGTTCCACTGCCCCCAAAAGTTCCACACACAGGCGAGCACTGTCTCTTTTGAGAGTCTCTATTGTCGCCTGAATTCCTCGTCTGTCATCTCAAAGGCGTCTTGTCGATGTCGAGTTCGGCAGCTGTCTCTCACGGAGGCTCGCAAAAAACACAAGTAACAGGCGCCAGAGGCCCCGCACACACCGCCACTGTGCTGTGAGTGCCGCAATCTCACCCGTGGACACGGCACGCACGGGTTCTGCACACGGCACAACGCGCTTCGGATCAGACCGAAGCAGCGCGCGCCGCTTCGCTTCGTAGCAGACGACAAATTCGGTGGCCGCGTGATTGACATGTGCGTGACGTCATCAAAAATTGCGTTCGTGCCCTGAGCCGATGGCGTCAGCCCGGCGGCGGCCAATCGCTGCACGCAAACTGAATTCTTCGAAAACCGAAGCGTTACAGAATACAGCCCCAGGACAGTTTGCCTCCATTATAGCGCACGCGCAGCCGTGATCAGCCGCCGCAGCTGTAGTCGAATAGGAGATGCGCACGAGAGTGTACTAGAATACCATTGTCTAGTTCACTCTAATGCGCACTAACCTGTCCCCTTCTCTCACCCTCTCCTAGCGGTCTCACCTCTGCTTGCGCTCCCTCTTGCGCGCATGAGAAAACGACGAATACCCTCCCCGCCTACCTCCTTTGCGAGCGCGAGAAGACACCGTCGCTCTCGGCTCACAATCGCAAACTTTTGCTCGCACCTAAAGTGTAGGGCGCGCGGCCGCGATGTAATCGCACCTGACTTTTATACCGAGCATCACGGCGACGCCAACGACGATGTCGCAAATACGCCTGGAGTGTCCATATAATTGCTACCTCAGTAATATTACTACAAACACTATAGATATTGGTCAGTTATTAAACAGAGACTGAGCATCACTGCATTTATTATATTGCGGTACTTGGGCCACGCTTCGTACTATTGTATTCAAAGTCCGAAGATAAACTTCATACAGAAAGTAGATGAACAAAATAAAATAGCGTTGAGCTAATCTATATCACATATTAGAAAAAAAATACTTATGTCCGGCCCACTGCCTCGAAGTAAGGATAGCTCGGACGGAGGAATAAACAAGAAAACTCCAAAAAACATTGCGCTTACGTTATCCACGCCACACTGCAGAATACATTTTACGATTTTAATAAAACTAAACACACCGCCATAATAAATTACTACACGAGTCGTTAGAGGCAACCACGTCTCAAAAACTCAACAAACTAATCTAAAGACGCTTTTTTTAAACAGCTCAATGAAAACGTAACATTTGGAACGGGAACTGCGAACGCCACTGTTATCAGTGAATGCGAACTTGTTTTTACGTGAACGGATAGCAACAGAACAAAACGTCCTGCACTGTTTTTATTGCATTTCTTGTTCAAAGAATAAGTGTATATCCAAAAGAATGTACTCGACTTATTTTTGTGTATTTGCGTGTTTGCCGATAAAGCGGGGATAAATATTCAAGTTACTTTGAACGCTTCCAAAATTTATTATCCCGAAAAGACGTGTGTCTGCTTATTTAGAAGACGTCTTCAAGGCGCAGTAAACCAAATAAAATGTTTTAGCCGGATGACGAGCAGGGCCACAAGATTGCTAATTTATTAGAGCACTCACTTTTTTACCCATTCCCCAGTTGTCTTCAACTGTCCAATAATAAGAACGAAGCATAGTATATTCCTCCCAAAACTGCGAGATCACTCTAATCAAAAATTGGTTTTCCCACAGGTTCGAAAGTCGTGCATTGACTCGAGGCGGAAACTATAGCTTTACTAGCACCAGTGACAAATATTTAGTGCTTAGTGCGTCTGAACAAACGCGAGATTGCTCAAGGCAAGGAGGAGATATTAAGATGAGTTGTAGTGTGTTTTTTGTTCACGGAGGTTGTTCTTCTCGTTTTCAGACATAAATACGACTAAGAATACGCACACACACAACACATAATAAATAAAACAATCACAACGACACGGTATATTACCGGCCCTTAAGTCTGACAGGAAGTATCGTCTACGCCAACAACAAACTCCTCGTAAGTTGTTCTGTTTGGAGCACTAAACGAGTTGAAATCACACTATAACAATTACATAAAGTTGGCATTATCGCTCCATGAATTCTTTAGGTCAGCATATCGATCGATGTGATCAATTGATTTATTTTTATATGGATACTCTGTCAATCCTTCCTTTGGATTGTTGCAGGAATGGGAGTAAAGACATAAATCAAAATCCACAAGAAATCATTCTACACCTTGAATATCATACGAATAATTAAAAACCGCCCAAACAACCGGCAGACAATGCAACTAACCAATCAAAGACAAAAAATATAACGAAAATGAATACCGCCTAAAAACTGGTTACTCACGCATCCTAGCAATAAGTATAACGCATGATGCAAATCCGAGCAAAATATAATGCTGGTTCATGCGAACTGATCCGTGGAGTACTTATAAAGGTGACGTAATGCGGAAGTGATCAAAGGGCATACCATCGTCAGCAGCTATGAAAACTCCTTCTCCTGATATGCAGCCACCATCAAAGCAATAAAACTTGAACACGTTTTCTTAATCAACTATTGCACTGTCACGTACATCCATCCCCTCCCCCCCCTCTCCATTGGCACCTTTCCCAGGACGCGAATGGTGTTGCAGACTGACTACCCTTCTGTTAATCTTCGCGAGCAAAGTTTGTGCTATGGTGTGCTAGAAGAAGCTTGAGTTTGCAGATGTTTTAAATGATCATTCCCGCTAACCAACACACGAACGCGCCACAATGCTTCTAACCTTTTTCTTAATCCTTAGCTCACCCTTGGCGATCGGCCCTGATCCCGTGGGGGCTAGAGAAATCTGAGCGCTTCAGTGTCGATTTCTGATTTCTGAGCCACATGGGAGCGCCTGGTTTAGCGATGTTTCACAGCAACAAAAGGCGCGGATTCATCGGAAAATAATTGCGTTGACAACAAACAGCTCCGCGTACCCTGTTAGGTAGCAACGGTAGACGAATCATCACGTTTAGGGCCTTCGAAACCAACTAAAAACGCTGTGACCGAGCTAACATGCAGACATTCCCGATTTACCAACCCCCTGATACGTGCACACAACTGTGTGATGGCCAGGAAAACCACGAAAATTCAAATTTTCTTCTCGCAAATTGCTCTCAAAACCGACTAAAAGTGGTAGCTGTTCTTGTGCCCGTGATACTGGATGCTAAATTGGCAAGGTCTTCTTCGGTGCTACGTTAAGAGCACTTCATAGTTTTGTCATCTGTTGTTACACATTATTTAATACCATTCAATTATTTTGAAATTTTATCTGTATTTTAATTTGTGAAAGAACTTTAGCATTACCAAGTCAGATCATTATTATAGGACGTTTTTGTATTAGTACAAGCGTACCTGGCGCTTAATATTACGTAACCGCCTAAGGCCAGTCGTTTCCTCACATATAAGCACTCACAGACAAGCACTCACAGACACCAATTCATGTAAAGCAGAAGCAGAAAAGTGATGTCGATTGTCAGTTTCCTGTAGAAAGGAGGACGTGGCCCATCCCGCGTCAGGTAGAAACGTTTATTGCACTTAGAACATGTAACATTGCGCGCAAACAACATGGACAAAAGAGGGAACACGTATTACACACACGAAGCGCGAACTATCAACAGTTTACTGCGAGAAGAACGTGACCATATATACCTTGCCACAGGCAGTACAGCGCATGACACCAAGGGCGGAACCACACCAAAGTCAACACGCGCGTGACGTGCTATTCAAATACGCTATTTCCGTAGCTGTTAAAGTGATAGAGGCCATGCTAATACACTTATCTTTTAAAGTTGTGATGCAGTGGGCTTCAATAATGAGGCGTGTCATCTGATTGTTCGACTTTTCAATGATCATGCACTCTTTGAACCTTGGTCTGCAGCCGCATTCATGACAATGAAGCGCCAGTCGCCCTCCCGTCTTGTTATTTACGTTGTTTGCATGCTCGCGGAGCCGATCGTTAATGCAACGGCCCGTTTGTCAGACATAAAAACGCTTACATGATAAAGGTATTGCCATGAGATGCGTGTCGTGTAGCTCATGAAACAGCCGTGTACGTCTTGGTGCTCGCATGGTTGTTTCCGTAACTTGGAAGGGGCCTGCTAGCCAACGGCTAGCAGGCCCCCCTGCCTAGTTTCTCAGGACCCCAATCAAGTTGTTTACTACTACGACAAAAATTTGCATAGTATGACAAGAGGGTATGCGAACATATATTATAGGTCATGACATGAATATCATGACATTCGTGTCATATAGGTCATGAAACAACCGTCTAAGTGACAATGAACCAACGAAAACATATTAACACTCAAAAACCACTGAAATGGGTTTGGAAGTGGGTACTAAGTGAAGGAAACACTAAAGGATGGTGGTAGAAGGCACAGTCATGAGCACGACTACGCAAAAATGACAATGACTCAGCGAAAAAAGATTAACACTCAGAAGCCACTGAAATCGGTTCGGACATGGGACTAAGTGAAGCAAACACTAAAGGATGGTAGTGGAACTCATAGCTATGAGCATGACTGCAAAAACGTCAATCACTCAGCGAAAAAAAGATTAACACTCAAAAGCCACTCAATTGGGTTCTCTCGTGGGTACTAAGTGAAGGAAACACTAAATGATGATGGTAGAAGTCATAGTAAGGACCATTACTGAGCAAAAATGATAATGACTCAGCGAAAAAAAGATTAACACTCAAAAGCCACTGAAATAGGTTCGGACGTGGGTACTAAGTGAAGGAAAGCACTAACGAATCGTGGTAGAAGCCATAGCCAGGACCATGACTCAGCATAAATGACAATGACTTAGTGAAAAAAGTTTAATGCTCAAAAAACAATGGAATGGGTTCGGATGTGGTACTAAGTGAAGGAAAAGGCTAAAGGTTGATGGTCGAAGTCATAGTCGTGAGCATAACTAAGGCTTTCGCCTTAAGGACTCCTAGGCGTAGCTACAGAGACTACTGAGGACTCATGACATCAATGTCATGACATGCGTGTCTTGTTGGTCATAAAACAGCCGCCTACGTCTTGATGCTCTCATGATCGTTTCGTAAACTTTGTATGCTCCCCGCACACTGCTTAGCATAACATCGATTCCCACAGGGCGTGAGATATGCCGGATTTTTTTTTGGTAGCCCACTAGTGGCTCATATACAGCACATTATCCTAATTAACACCATGTCATGCCATAGCCAGACTTGCCCAGCTCTCTAGCATAAGCTTTGGATACTGCTTTCACGAACGCCGTGACCTCGTTTCTTGACAATGTGTTACATGTGCTTATGCGGCAAAAAAGTACATTTTAGTGCGACAGAAATTATACGGACACTCCAATGAAATTTTTTGCCCGTCGTCGTCGTCTTGATGTTCCATATATATTCTTAGGAATATGTATGCTATATGCCATGCCATGCTACACGGCATGGTATATACAGGTTAAAGTGGTATATGCAGGGTAAATTACCAGAACATTCTATCACTAAAATTGCTTATACCAGGTCTTGTGTTCTTAACAAAATATTCATCAGAAATTTGAGGAATGGCAACCAATAAAAGACTTTTCGCAGTTTCCCCCGAAAGGCGAAGCATCAATCGCGATAGCAACTTAGTAGAGAGCTATAGGCCTACGGATTAAGGATAGTATCGTTATCAGCTGTATGCAGCACTGGACATGCAGTAACACCAGCAACAGCGCAGAACTTTTGTCGACGCCGTCGGCGTTTTGCCCGCGTTCGCACGGAACGCGCGCGGTGGTGGTGAGTGTTGCCGATGCCTCTGGGGGCGTCTCGGAGGTTTTTGACGAGATCAGAACGGGAAACTCGTCGAGCAGCATCGGAAGTCTTTACCACCTTCTCGCCTCGCAACGTTTTATTGCGATAGCAATTATATGGACACTCCAAAGCAGATTTCTGCCGTCGGCGTCGCCGTCGCCGTCGCCGTGAGGTTCCGTATGACGTCAATGGAGATGAAATCGTCGCCGCGCGCCGCCGAACGCTGTATGTGCGAGTGAAAGGGCGCGAGGGACGCGCGCTTTCACGGGGAGTGAACGCACGGCGGAGAACAAACGCGCGTTCTGTGCCGTGCTCCCTTAAGGGCTGCAGAAGTAGGCGTCTCTTTCCTCCTTTACAATCACCATATATGTAGAGCAAACGCGCCTTCTTCTGACGCACGAAAGGCCGCGGGGGGGGGGGGGGGGGGGCAGGGAAGGGAGGCGACGTTTAGCTGCGGCACCAAGTGCCTATTTATATCAGAGGCTCCGGCAGCAGTCACCAACGCTGCACGCATTTTGTGCGAACGCGGGCAAAACGCCGACGGCGTCGACAACAGTGCTGTGTGTTGCCGGTGCTGCTGCATGTCCAAGTTTGTACAGCGGATAAAACTACTATCCTTACTCCGTATAGCTCTCTACTAAGTTGCTATCGCAATTGATGCTTCGCCTTTCGGGTGAAACTGCGACACCTTTTTTATATAAAATTCCCTCTCCCCTTCCTATTCCACATAATAGGCCTTCGAGCCATCCTACGATAAATACATTTATATCATCATCATCATATAAATACGCATTTGGTGCCGCAGCTAAACGTCGCCTCTCCTCCGTCCCTCCCGTCCCCCCACAAACTTTCGCGCGACGGAAGAAGTCGGGTTTGCTCTCTCTCTCTCTCTCTCTCTATATATATATATATATATATATATATATATATTGTGGGCGTTTATTACGCACGTCTTCTTCATCTGTATATTATCATCATCATCCTACGTTGCGCGATCCTCATCTTCAGTTATGTGTGATCATCATCATCGGGTGTGTGCTTTTGCTGGTTCGCTGCCGAGTACTCGGGCCGAATAAACGTCGTGCCAACAGAGACGCCATAAGTGGTGGAGTTGCTCTTCGATCCTCAGTCCTCTGCCCGCTCAGTCTACCCCCTGGAGCTACGTTCAGGCCGCCGCTTGGGCCCACTGTCCGCTAGCATGTCTGAGGACGCACCACCTTCCACTTCTACCGCTACCGTTCTGACACCACCAGCCACCCCTTACATCCTCAGCAGCCACCAGCGTGACCCCCATCTCTTCGCTGGTCTTCGTGAAGAAGATGTGGAGGACTGGCTCGACGACTACGAGCGAGTCAGTTCCGCTAATCATTGGGACGACCTTAACAAGCTCCGCCACGTCTCCTTCTACCTGACGGGTGTGGCGAAGACATGGTTCTTCAACCACGAGATCGACTTTACTGACTGGGCTGCCTTCAAGCAGCGGCTGCGCCAAGTATTTGGTACACCGGCCGTTCGTTCTACCATCGCAAAGAAAACCCTCGATACTCGCCAACAACAGCCAGGCGAGTCTTACACATCATACATAGAGGATGTTCTTGCGCTTTGCCGCCGTATGAGTTCATCTATGCCAGAGTCAGACAAAGTGCGCCACATTCTGAAAGGCATTAGATCAGTCGCCTTCAATGCCCTTGCCATTAAGAACCCCGCTACAATCGCTGACGTTGTTACAACGTGTCAGCGCCTGGACGAACTCGAGTCTGTTCGCCTTCAGCCGGACGTTGGTGACTATTCTTCTACGGCGGACCCACATCTGCGTGTCGTGATACGAGCAATGATACGCGAAGAATTACAGTCAATGGGCTTGTCGTCACCATCCGTGTGCCCCAGCGCGCCTTCTAGCGCAGCCTTGCGTGACATCATCAGGGATGAACTGGCGTCCTTGACCTGCTCCACGCACGTGCAACCCTCCGTCTCTCGTCCCCTGCCAACGTACGCGGAAGTTGCTGCCACGCCTCCAGGCAACGTCAACTCCACGGTGCCGCTGCGCACGTACGCGTCGGTTGCTGCCGCGCCTCCAGTAAACATTTCGACGATGCCGCCCGAGCTTTCATCAGCCCATTTGACTGCACTGACTCCCGGATCACCTAGCCCCCTGTACTATCCGCCATGGCGTCCGTCACGTCCCACGTGCTATTACTGCGGCTATCGCGGCCATATTTCACGTTTCTGCCGCAAGCGCCAGCAGGACGAGCGTCGGGGATACGACATCTCCGAACGCAACTTTTCCGGTGGAGTCTCTTCCCAACGCCGGCGTTTCTCTTCGCCTCCGCTCCGCTCTACTTCTCCGCCCGCATCGACTGAAGACCGAAGCACTTACCGTTCAGCCAGACGCCGCTCCCCTTCGCCGTTCCGCCGCTCCACGTCACCACTACGGCCCGTCTCCCTCAACTCTAACATTCGTCCGGAAAACTAAGCGATGCAGTTTTTGGAGGACAAACTGCATACGACACCAGGACTGATATTCCTCCAGCGCGCCCGTCCAATATGCTCTCGGTGTTTGTCCAAGGAGTGCCCGTCGATGCTTTGGTGGACACAGGTGCGACAATTTCTGTTATTCACGCTGATTTATGTTCCCGTCTCAGAAAAGTCACGACGCCATACGATGGACCGACGCTAGTTGCAGCCCAAGGAGACCCTGTTCGACCTTCCGCTCTTTGCACTGCCCGTGTTTTGATCGATGATATCCTGCACCATATACAATTAGCTGTGCTGTCCCCGTGCGCTCATCAACTTATTTTAGGGTGGGATTTTCTCTCTTCTGCTTCCGCGGCTATTTGTTGTGGCCAACGTGTCGTCCATCTTACGGACACTGACTACTTACTTGGGGAAGACAGGTACACGCCGTTGCGCCTGCTCGCTGCGGAAGATACCGAACTGCCTCCCGGCCGACAGCGCATTATTACCATTATGTCGACCGATATCGACCATGGTGACGTCTTGGTCTTGCCCTCTTCCCGTTGCCTTCATAAAGGCATCGCTTTTGCGCCAGGTGTGGTTCGATTTCACAATGGCTCGGCGCTTGTCACCGCCACGAACGCGACATCGGAGAAAATTCTCCTTCCGCAAAGCACCACAGTGGCTTGCGCGGCCGACCCAGGGCCTGTATGCGTCGTGCCCCTTACGACTATGTCTTCCAAAGACCCTTCTACTTGTGCTACTGCTTCTCCCTCCGCCCTTACTGCAGCCATCAGCAGTGACTTGCCACCTTCACATATGCAGCAGCTGCTTGCTTTGTTGAACAAACACGCAAATTTATTTGATGTCCATTCGTCGACTCTGGGCCAAACCACAGCTGCAGCGCATCGCATTCAGACA
The DNA here is from genome assembly GCF_013339745.2 of Dermacentor silvarum. Lineage (NCBI taxonomy): Eukaryota > Metazoa > Arthropoda > Arachnida > Ixodida > Ixodidae > Dermacentor > Dermacentor silvarum. Next base: position 109,983,156 of record NC_051155.1, read on the forward strand.
GACGAAGCGTCGATAGTGCGCCGACGCCCGTACCGCGTGTCCCTAGCCGAGCGGAAAATCATAGAAGAAAATGTCGCGGACATGTTACAACAGAAGGTCATCCGGCCCTCAGCTAGCCCTTGGTCATCTCCGGTTGTTTTGGTGCGAAAAAAAGACGGTTCCGTGCGTTTTTGCGTCGATTACCGGGCCCTCAATAAGATCACTCGAAAGGACGTATACCCTATGCCTCGCATTGACGACGCCCTTGATTCACTACAAGGTGCAGAATACTTTTCGAGCCTCGATCTGCGTTCTGGCTATTGGCAAATTCCCATGCACGAAGACGATAAAGAAAAAACAGCGTTTGCCACCCCTGATGGACTTTACGAATTCAACGTCATGCCTTTCGGGCTATGCAATGCACCTGCGACTTTTGAACGCATGATTGATACCGTGCTGCGTGGCCTGAAATGGAAAACTTGCCTCTGCTACCTGGATGACATTGTCGTCTTTTCATCCACGTTTCCTCAGCACCTGCAACGCTTAGATGAAGTTCTGACGTGCCTTGGCGACGCTGGTCTTCAGCTCAACACGAAGAAATGCCATTTCGCCAGCAGATCTATTAAGGTCCTGGGGCATGTCGTGAGCAAGGAGGGCATACGTCCTGACCCTGACAAGATTGCTGCGGTCCTTCGCTTCCCTCGCCCAGAAAAGCCTAAAGACTTGCGAAGCTTCCTTGGCCTCGCTTCTTATTTCCGTCGCTTTATACGGAACTTTGCCTCCATCGCTGCGCCACTACACAAACTACTTGCTTCCGGTGTACCCTTTCACTGGTCTCAAGATTGTGAAGCAGCCTTTGGCATGTTGAAGGGCGCCCTCACGTCTGAACCTGTGCTTTGCCATTTTGATGAGACTGCACCGACTCTCTTGCACACAGACGCTAGCGGCCACGGCATCGGTGCCATTCTTCTGCAACGCAACAACTCTTCGCACGAGAGAGTCGTTGCATACGCCAGCCGCGTACTCACCGATGCCGAGAAGAACTATACAATAACTGAGCAGGAGTGCCTGGCGATTGTTTGGTCCGTACAGAAGTTTCGTCCCTATTTGCACGGGCGTCATTTTACAATTGTTACGGACCACCACGCATTATGCTGGCTCTCCACTCTCAAGAACTTGACTGGACGGCTGGGTCGCTGGGTTCTCCGCCTGCAAGAATATGACTTTGACATTATTCATAAGTCAGGCAAAAAACACCAAGATGCTGACGCTCTTTCTCGTTGCCCGCTTCCTGCGCACCCACTTGACACCTCGGCAACTGCGTCGCAAAGCAGCTCTTCGGATGTCACTTCTGCGCCGGTTTCCTCTCTAGCCACCATAGACCGCCTTTCTCCGGACGACGATCAAACATTTGCATTTCGCCAAAGGGCTGACCCATATTGTCGGCGTATGATAGACCACCTCTCTGGCGCTTCTCGCCCACCTAACGCGCGGCTTCGACGCCAACTCGCACAATTCAAGCTGAACAATCACGTGCTGTATCGGCGCATTTACCACCTTGACGGTCAACGCTGGGTGCCCGTTCTACCACGCTCTCTTCGAGCCCATGTCCTCAAAGCATTCCACGATGACATGACTGCTGGCCATCTCGGTTTCCACAAAACCTACGATCGCATTCGAAGCCGTTACTATTGGCCTGGCCTTTCTACTAGTGTGGCGAGATACGTCGGTTCCTGTTCTCCGTGTCAGCGTCGCAAACTCCCAACCTCTGCTCCTGCCGGCGAATTACTGCCTATTCCGTGTCCTGACGCACCATTTGAGGTTGTTGGTATCGACCTTTACGGGCCCCTTCCTGTTACTGCAGCTGGAAATCGGTGGATAGTGACCGCCATCGACCACCTGACGCGCTACGCTGAGACAACATCAGTGATCACTGGCTCAGCTTCGGAGGTTGCCGACTTCGTCCTTCAAGCTATAATTCTGCGCCATGGTGCTCCTCGAGTACTGCTCAGCGACCGTGGAAAGGTCTTTCTCTCGCAACTTTTAAACGAAGTCCTGCGCGCCTCTGGTACCACCCACAAAACAGCGTCGAGTTACCATCCACAGACTAACGGCTTGACAGAGCGATTTCATCGCACGCTTGCCGACATGATCGCCGTATATATTCAGCCTGATCACAAGAATTGGGACAAAATTCTACCTTTCGTCACTTTCGCCTACAACACGGCCGTTCAGCGTACCACCGGCTACTCGCCATTTTACTTAGTTTACGGACGGTCGCCTACTTCCCTTCTAGACGTTTCTTTCTTCGATGCTCCTGTCAATCCATCTGCATCGTCTAGCGAAGAATTCCTTTCACGACTCGCCCAGTGTCGCCAGCGTGCTCGCGTCAACACGGCGGCCAGGCAACACGACCGGAAGATCATTTATGACACCCTCCATCGCGTTGTGTCCTTCCGACCTGGTGACGAAATACTTCTATTGACGCCCCTTCGCACGCCTGGTTTGTGCGACAAGTTCCAGCCGCGTTTCATCGGGCCCTACATCGTCCTGGAGCAGACATCACCCGTCAATTATCGCGTGACTCCTGTTGTCGCCGCCACAGACCGCCGTTGTCGCAGCACCGAGGTCGTTCATGTCTCCCGCATGAAACCGTTCACGCGGCGGTCTTCGTCGCCTTGACTTGCGGCCAGGATGGCCGCTTCCACGTGGGGGGGAAATTAGTGTGGGCGTTTATTACGCACGTCTTCTTCATCTGTATATTATCATCATCATCCTACGTTGCGCGATCCTCATCTTCAGTTATGTGTGATCATCATCATCGGGTGTGTGCTTTTGCTGGTTCGCTGCCGAGTACTCGGACCGAATAAACGTCGTGCCAACAGAGACGCCATAATATATATATATGGTGATTGTAAAGGTAGAAAGAGACGCTTATGTCTGCAGCCCTTCAGGAAGCACAGCGCAGAACGCGCGCTTGTTCTCCGCCGTGCGTTCGCGCCCTTTCACTCGCACATACAACGTCCGGCGCGCGGCGACGATTTCATCACCGTTGACGTCATACGCAACCTCACGGCGACGGCGACGACGACGCCGATGGCAGAAATCCTCTTTGAGTGTCCATACCATTGCTATCGCAATAAAAGTGTCATGATACATACAACCGACAGCACATGCCTTTTTTTTAAAATCTTCTCAGACTGGAATGTTAAAAGTGCAAAATAATAACACCTCAAACCTGAACATACTGTAATTTTATTGGCGCGGCTGAGCGCTACCTCCGGGATCGGCGCAGGAAAGAGGTTTAAAACATACCGGATACGCAAAAGTGGCGGTAATAACTCTAAGAAAGACGTTGGTTTTAATTAGTAAACAAATGAAATTGCTCGATGGCAGGATTCAAACAGACGACTCCTAGAAGAACAGCTCGTTCTTACTTAGCTTATGTTTACTTCAATTCAAACTGCCACTACAGCTACGTGTCTTGCACTTCGTTGTAATATTCTAACATGTTGCTATCACAGTCACTGCTTCGCCCTTCTGGCGAAACTGGAATATGTTTTGGTAAAGAAGACAATGAGAGCAACGTTGTCTTATTCGAGCGCTGGGACGATTATCGTTTCATTTATCTGATTCACACGAAGGTATGCGTTGATCCATTGTATAGCATCTATTCTGTCATGAAAGTCTCAGTTGCCGCAGTGTTATCAGTAGTAATTCCCCTGCTATTGAATCGAGCTGGAAAAACCTTCAGGCTCCGCCTCTGCCACGTGCCGGCCGGTGTCAAAAGCTGATATTGAGGCTTCCCCTTATAATAAAGCCGTCCACGCTAGCTTTTTCAGTGGCCGGTCTTCGAAAGCTTCGCCTCGTCTACCTGAACGAACCAGACGTAAGTACTGCGCAAGAGCATACACAGTTTATTCCTGGCATTCAGAGAGTTTTCGTGCGTGTGTATTTGTTGAATTCAGAGTGACGTGCGAGTGCTTTGAAGTCTTTTACAACGCCAAGCGTGGTCACTAGATGTTGGTAGCTTAGCGGCTATGGCGTTGAGCTGGAGAGATCGAGGCGGCGGCTTCGATCTCTGCGTCAATGTTTGAACACTGATTGAGGCGAAGTACAAAAGAGGCTCGCGATTTAGGTACACGTTATACAACAACCACAGGTGGTCAAAGTTAATCCGGAGTCCCGCTACTCCGGTGTGGCTCATAATAATATCGTGCTTTTGACTCAGCCCGAAAATATATTTTAGCGCTTAGAGGGGCGTGCTTTGCTAACTCTTAAACCAGCCTGATATAACAGCAATAATTTTTCACGGCGTAATCATTTTTCTCTAATTGGCGCTCGTTTGGTGCTCACGTTCCCCTTATAAGAGAGATCACACAAGCACAAACTGTGTTCTTAAAGGGTGTTTTAAATATTATTGCTACGGACCAGCATTTATAATGCCGAAGAAGCGAGCAATGTGCAGACGACGATGACGATTAGAGGGTAGTGCTGGTTTGTTGCCTCTTGGTCAAGTGCGGCGTATTTGTCTGTAAATATACTTGTATATAGCTTGTCGTCTGCGTCTTCCTGCGTAACATATCTGGTGGATGTGCGGGGAACAATATTTTATATCTCGTTTCTTTACTGCAGAAAACTCACCATGAAGGCAATTCAACTCATCCTGTGCTTTGGTGTTCTTGCCGCAGCATGTGAGTTTTTCTTTTTCGGAGATCCCTAAAGTTAACAGATAATCTCGATGAGGTGCATATTCAGCCTAAAACCAAAGTGTAATGGGACTAAGGGGCACGTTATGTGAGGATGAATGAATTGTTTATTGCCAGTAATGAATGAAAGCAAATAAATGGGATGGGAAAAAAAGAAAAGATGTGGTGGAGTCTTACGTAACCACACACGTTTCTACTTTTTCTTTGTAAGTTTAAAATTTTACAAAGGAAACAATAATTCTTAGCCGCCAACGTTGACTTGTTTTTACCTACTATCATTGTTTTTACCTACTATCATCATATGCGCCATGCAGCTGCTTCCCTTGAGGAAAGAGAAATGTTTTAGCTGATTTTATTTATTTTTACCTAATTTAGTTTGTTTTGTTCTATTTTCTTTTTAAGTATTTATTTCTTCTCGTTCTTCTCGATGTTCGATAGTTTTCAAAAAGTACGGCCTTTCTATCTAAAAATCATTTTCTACCGACACTTAAGTTTTGTATAATGCATATACCATGCACAAGTGCATTCTGCTCACCATGTTTATTAAGTGTTTTTTTTTTTATAAGATTTGTTTCCTAGGTTTTTATCTTGAATTGGTTTGTTAAATGTTTCACATAAGATTTTTCTCGGTAACCGTAAGGTTTACCCAAACCTTGAATCTGTGATGGTGTATTTATTTGTGTTGTGTTCGTCTAGCAAAATACCTTTACAATGACACTCGTGTAGTTATATACGGTATTTATGTCCCCTTTCTTGTTCACAACTCCTAAAATTGTTGATGTGCTTCGTGTTATAATCCCATGAGAGATTGACAGTATGTAAAATTAATAAAAACAACTAAATATATTTCTTTTCTTTTTTGCAGGTGCTGCCTCGCTGTGAGTACTAGAAGCAGGTTGCCTCTTACTATATTTCTGTCCTCTGCGCACTCTTTAAAATATTCCAATTTGGTCAGATGGCTCGTCCACAATTACATATGAACAGAAACTTCAGTTCTAAAACTCCAAAGCTAATCTTATTCACTTGCTTGAATCAATGTGTGATTCCTAAGCTTAGAACTAAAGCGTGGTGCGTAGAATTATTTGTCTTGACCCCAAATTTGCCTTTCAGTAAGTATCAATAGAAAAAGGACTCAATATTTTCGAGTCATCTTAGACTGCTGGATGTGGAGAGAGTTGCAATGCTAGGTTTCTCCATTTTGCAGAGAACCACAAGCAAAGGAACAGGTTCTACAAGAAGCCGAGAAAGGTATTCTATTTTACTTCAAGGCTCACGTCACTGCCTTCTTGCTGCAAGATTGGCGTCTTTTGACATCCTGTTTTGAGAGTTATTTCAATTACTTAACCTAGTTTCACTTCATCATTAATGAATCCATTTTTTTTAGAGTTCTGTTGCACAACGTAATGTATTTTTTTTCTGAATACTAATGTGGGTAATGGACGTGAAGTAGCTTAGGCTTCTATAATATATTAGGGTAGTTCAAGTTTTTATCCCGGACATAATTGTCATAGTAATGTAAGATGTATCTGCTTAAATTTCAAGAAAATCGAGTACTTCGTACATCCGTTCAAACGCGCATAAATCAGCGTTGAATTTTAGAATATCATAAAGCTAGACTTTGACATAAAAGGAAATTGCTAGAAACCTTTAACGTCAAAAAAGTGTTTCTTGAGCCATTCATCAAACTTATTCTCATGTACATAATTGTGTTTGTCTGTGTATAGATATTCGATTAGTGTCTGTCGTCTCTGTCCCGTCCTTAAGCGCTGGCTTTTCGTGAAAGCAGTAATAAATAATTATTAGGGTACTTATAAGTAACACGAAATAATCTTATTATTTGTCCTCCGCAGAAAACTACCTCCGAAGGGCAGCGATCGACAGCTGGCTCGAAAATAACCAGGAATCAGAGCCAGCCGTTCTACGCCAACGCCTCGAGAATCTATTTGGTGAGGTTGTTGCAAGAAAAGAAAAATTCACAGTCAACGAAGAAGACGTGGGCGATGTCAACGGCGACGTCAGCGAGTATGGTCTCGGAAAGAAGCTGAAGAAGTGGAAGAACAAAGTGAAGAAGGTTCTGGGCGACGCCGCTAAGGCAGTTATTGTCAACAAGGTGGTCGGTTCTTTAGGCTAAGAGATGGAGATCCTGGTTCTTCATCGAAAGTGGATGATTCTATCCAGTGCCTTTTTTTTATAACAATCTGGTGGAGGGCTGGAAACGTTTCAAAAAATAAACAGCGTTGTTAGCACTACACCACTTTATTTCTCTTGCAGAAAAAAAGATAGACCTTGCTAACGACCTAAGCACTGATCGAAATACACTTATCGAGGAACTAAATCAGAGGTGCAGTCTCACGATATGGCTTAGGCATACTAAATGCCATTTCATGAAGGAAAATGGAAAGGAGGCGCGATATATTTGGCAAATCAGTTCCGTGGAATCTCTCCTCGTCTAGCATCTTTATTTTTTTTATAAATTTTAATTATCTTAGTTACTGTAAATGTACGTTCACAACGAAAGCGGAGCGGCCAAGCGGATTTTCAACGCGGCGAGGCGGCGAGCGCGCGGCCCGGATCAGACCGGACGGCTTGCCTGGCTGCCCGCGCCGCCCAGGAGGCTTAGCAGGAAGGAAAAGCTAGGAGAAGCCCTCCGCGCGCTAGGAGAAAAGTGTGGTCCTCGGAAGTCACGTGGAATTTTTTTCGCTGTAGCGGCCAAGTTGGCGGTCCACAATGGCGGCTTTGTTATGGACGTGTGCGCGCACACGTGTTTCTTCGTAGGTTTCGTACCGTGGCAAAGACGTCGTGTGCGCAGGTTGCGTTAGTTATCTGGCTGTGTTATCTGGACCGTGCTCTTTCGGATGTCGCTGTGGCCAGGTGGGACTGAAGGAACTAAAACGCGTGAGCTGAAGGCGCATGCAACTCTGTACGCAATGTACTGCGACACGACAATGGCCACGGACGACGGAATATCTGCGGGAAATATTGCCCGCTTCGGCGGAATCAGGCTAACGTGCCATTGCAAAACGGTAGCGATGTGTTTCAGAATCTGTACAATGCACGCCTGGCAGGTCAGTGACAGTAGTGCAGTACTCCTGCTTGTGATAGCAGATGTGTATTTGCGGCACGTAGAGCGTTATTCAAGAATGCATAAATCCTGGCTTTAGAATGTCGTGTTCAGTAACAAATTGCTTTTGTGCATATTAAAACACGTGTTGCTCAACTGTTGTTTACTTTTCGCAGTACACGCGACAACACAAACCCGTTTGAACAGAGCGCGTTTGAGGGTCGTACACACCTACACGGGTGTACATCAATGCGTGCGCTCAGTTTTACGCGAAATATGTGCTACATTTTTCTACCATCGACATCGCCATTTTCACAAACTCCACGCCTGCTTACCCGCTTGCAGGGTTTCATGGCCTCGATTGGCACGTCGACGAACACAGCAGCGCTCAAAGCGCCGCATTCATGCAATGGCGCACCATACAGAAAAGCACACGGGTCAAATTATTTTTAAACTAAATAAAACGAGTATGTAAAATAACCATTTGAAATGCATTCATGACACCTACAAGTGGAAGTGCAATTGCAAAGTACACAAAGAGCAAGAAATGCACAATTCACGCAAGCCAGTTTGCATAATAATGTTATTAAGCAGGTTCTCCAAGTTGCAGCTTTGTATAATACGATTTGGGCGTAAAATAAAACGTTATTTTAATTCAGTCACCTTTTCCATTAGCACTTGTGACTGGCCTCTGTAATAGTTTGCACACCTTTTGTCATAAGTCCAGAAAAGTTTTGTTCACTTCGAAGCCTTGTGCGGGAAGGGCTAAAGATTGCCGCTTTAATACAGCATAGCAAATGCAAATCACTGAATCAACACGTTGAAGGTAACCAGTTCTCTGCTATATAAATGGGGCTAATCTAATAAGGAGTATACGCATAAGATACAGCTGTGTATAGGTATGAATCACAGAGAAAGGCATGACAGTTTTATTCGTATCACCAGCTTAATATAACATTTAAGGATATATATATATATATATATATATATATATATATATATATATATGATCACATCATTGGAAACCAAAAGCAATGACACCACGGACAACATAGGGGAAATTACTTGTACTTATTAATTGAATTAAAGAAATTGTAAATTAATGGATAATGAAAATGGATGAAAAAACAACTGTCCGCGGGTGATGAACGATCCCACGTCTTCGCATTACGCGTGCGATGCTCTTACCATTGAGCTACCGCGGAGCCGTTTTCCCATCCACTTTCTGGGGTATTTATCTTTTACAACTAGAACTAACCATGGGAGTGTTAGCCAGCGCCACCACTCACAAACCTAAGCGGCGTATGTGGAAGATGCTTTCTGCTGCAGGCGTCATGAGCACGTGATCTTTTTGGGTGATAGAAACTAGTCAATAAACCCACATAGGCTACCTGAAGGCATCAATGTTGCCGGATTCGAGCCCTCGTTATGTAATGAACGAGAAGAAAGGGAATCGAGGGACCCGATTTTTATTCATCATATCATGAGAAACCAACAAACAATGACCCCAAGGACAACATAGGGGAAATTACTTGTACGTACTAATTAAATTAAAGAAATGATAAATTAATGGAAAATGAAAATGGATGAAAAAAGAACTGTCTGCGGGTGGGAAACGACCCCACGTCTTCGCATTACGCGTGCGATGCTCTTACCATTCAGCTACCGCGGAGCCGTTTTCCCATCCACTTTCTGGGGTATTTATCTTTTACAACTAGAACTAACCATGGGAGTGTTAGCCAGCGCCACCACTCACAAACCTAAGCGGCGTATGTGGAAGATGCTTTCTGCTGCAGGCGTCATGAGCACGTGATCTTTTTGGGTGATAGAAACTAGTCAATAAACCCACATAGGCTACCTGAAGGCATCAATGTTGCCGGATTCGAGCCCTCGTTATGTAATGAACGAGAAGAAAGGGAACCCAGGTACCCGATTTTTATTCATCATATCATGAGAAACCAACAAACAATGACCCCAAGGACAACATAGGGGAAATTACTTGTACGTACTAATTAAATTAAAGAAATGATAAATTAATGGAAAATGAAAATGGATGAAAAAAGAACTGTCTGCGGGTGGGAAACGACCCCACGTCTTCGCATTACGCGTGCGATGCTCTTACCATTGAGCTACCGCGGAGCCGTTTTCCCATCCACTTTCTGGGGTATTTATGTTTTACAACCAGAACTAACCATGGGATTCTTAGCCAGCGCCACCACTCACAAACCTAAGCGGCGGATGTGGAACATCCTTTCTGCCGCAGGCGTCACGAGCGCGTCACCTTATTGGGTGATAGTAACTGGTTAATAAACCCGCATATGGTACCTGAAGGCATCAATATTGCCAGATTCGAGCCCTCGTTATGTAATGAACGAGAAGAAAGGGAACCCAGGTACCCGATTTTTAGTATTCATAGCATAAGAAATCATATATATATATATATATGAACGAGAAAAAGGGAACCGAGGGGCCCGATATTTATTAAGCATATCATAAGAAGCATATAAGCATATCTTAAGTATATATATATATATATATATATATATATATATATATATATATATATATATATATATATATATATATATATTCTTGAATTAAGTATCTTCGAGGTCTTGGTTAATTGCGTATGTGGCGTATATGCAGGTGGCGCACACTTGAAAGGACATCTTTCGTTAGTCCGTCCGTCACGGACACACAATGTGGGCCGACCCCGGCGCCAGTGCAGAAAGGGTCCAATCGCAATGGCACATAGTTCTGTGAACTAGCGAAGCTGAGCCTGTCCAGTCTAGGTAAGCGTGGTTATAGGACTACTGAAGCTTAGTCAGTCATCGATAGCCAATCGACAGCCATCAATAGCTATTGGATCAATAAGAAATAAATTCCAGAAAATGGTGGGGATGATTTGGAAGTGCTTAGCCTAACCCAAATACGTAGCCAATACCTTGCAATAGCCAATCGATAGCCAATGAATAGCTAATCGATAATCGATCAATAATAAATAAATTTCGGAAAATGCTAGGGATGACTTGGTAGTTCTTCGCTTAGCCCAAATACGTGGCCAATACCTCGCGATAGCCAATCAATAAATAATCCATAATTGATCAATAATCAATAAATTCCGGAAAACGCTGGGGATGACTTGGTAGTGCTTATCCTAGCCCAAATACGTTGCCAGTACCTTCCGATGGCCAATCCATAGCCAATCAATAGCTAATTCATTATCGATCAATATTCAATAAATTCCGGGAGATGCTGGGGATGACTAGGTAGTGCTTAGCCTAGCGCAAAAGCCAGGACTATCATCATCCATCCATCGTGTCCATCAGCTCCGCAATCTCTAGCATTACGCCTCCTCTGCAAGGTACGGCGAATTTCGGTAGGCGCGTCCTTCATCAGGGCGGTCTGTCGCACTTATACAACTATTAGTGAATATTTTTATTAACCCGCCGTGGTTTCTCAGTGGCTATGGTGTTGGGCTGCTGAGCACGAAGTCGCGGGATCGAATCCCGGCTACGGCGGCCGCATTTCGATGGGGGCGAATTGCGAAAACACCCGTGTACTTAGATTTAGGTGCACGTTAAAGAACCCCAGGTGGTCCAAATTTCCGGAGTCCCCCACTATGGCGTGCTTCATAATCAGAACTGGTTTTGGCACGTAAAACCCCATAATTTCTTTTATATGTTTTTATTAGTGCACACAAACAAAACAAAACATTCTTACAAGAATCATCGGCTCTTTTGATATGTTGTACCTAAGGTGGTAAGCAAAATGTTTTCTTCTCATGCACATCACACTGCTGAAGAAATGCTGCGTAAATATGGCGCCTGCCTAAGCTGAGCTTGGTGCCATAGCGTTATCACCTTCATCGTTCTAATTTATGTGCCTTGTAGGATGAAAGCCGATCCCAACAATATCAGGTTACTAGTGTCTTGTGCTAGTTGATTCCAAGCATACACGCAAGTGTTCTTATTTCGTCTTAAGACCCAATTTTAGGAATGGTAGCGACTGTCTGAATATTTTTATTGGAAGCCTGAACATTTCGATTTCAGCTCGCAATGTCTGCCTCCGAACGCTGAAGCCACCTGAACTGCTCCTGCAGTGTTTAAAAGCACGCATGAAAAGTTCGCAACACGCTTGATCGAGCTTCGTTGGTCAACAATGTATAAGCATTGCCTTTGAGAAATATATTCTTGAAGCATTTTTATAAGCCTTTACATACAATCGAAAAACCTGTTTGAAAGAACCGCCAGAACTCTACTAGCATACAGAAAAGGAGTGAACCAATGAACCCAGTGTGTCTGGGTCGAAGCCGCGGATACCTAGCTGGCGGTGCTGGCAGTCGCGGTACACGTGACCCGCGTCCCCACAGTGGTAGCAGAGCGACGAGCGCCATGGGCTGTATCCCAATACTCGCCTAAGACGGCAAAGTAGATGGCTAAGCGGACAGCGGCCATCTTAAGTCCCGTTCCAATTCTCACGAAAGCGTCTAAGTAGACAGCTTCGCGAAGACAGCATCGAAGTCCGAAACGATACATGCTACTTTCCTGTCCAAACAAGATGGCAGCTGGGCCGGATGCTTGGAAAGCCGACAGGAAGGTTGTCTGCGCAAAAGAAGACGTAGCCGTGCTTTCCTACGCCCTTAATTTAAGTCGCATTGTTTTTTTTTCATAGGCTCGCAGGCGCAGGGACTTAAAATACAGAAATACTGCTTGCTTTTCTCAATTTTTCTTGTCGCCGAGAGGTGGCGTCTCGGCGCAGACGCGTCCTCCATACGTCATCCAGACGGTTCGAAACGCGTTCCATTACATGGGCTCGAAGCTGTCTCTGCTGTCCTTAGCTGTCTACGTAGACATTCTCCGACGCTGGCCAGAATTGGAAAAAGCCCATACATATTCCTTCACACCAGGCGGCACTCAATTACCAGAAGCGGCACGCAATGTAGCAGCTCATAGGTAGCGATGCATGGTAGATATAGAAGGTTTGAGGAGTGAAAAAGAAGATAAAGGAGATATATAGAAAAATTCGGGAATGAAAAACTTGTATAGGCATACCTGAATAGATCAAACCGGCTATGTGACTGTCACCGCCTCGATTCAAAGGGGATGCCAATAAATCATCGTCATCATCATCATTAGCATTATACTGTGCCATTTGCCGCAACTAGAGTTACTGTATATGCCCCCCATGGGGAGCAGAGTTGCGCATCTGATTGAACGCGCCGCTCGCGCCCCTATTCACCAAATCTGGTCACATGCGCAAAAAGCACGCTTTTGAGGGAAAACCAACTTCATGGCTGCGCCTGCTCCATAGAGTTCCTATGGCCTGCACAGCCGCCCGCCGCCCCACCACCTTCGAGGAATGAAGGAGCAAGCGCACTCGACAGCTGAGCCCCGCCACATCCGGCATTCAAGAGGAGTGGCTTTTCGGCTTAACACGGATGACTCAGCGGGCAAAATGACGGATCTATGCGCATCTAGGCTCCCATAGGGAGCACATACAGTAACTCTAGTCATAACCAAGGAGGTTTAATTAAAACCTTCTTGGTCACAACTTGATATGCGCGCCACGTAGCGTCGATACGTGCAAATTTTGCATTGCATTTGCGTTGTATTCCCCGAAGTGTCCCGATATGTAGCAATTGCATGTAGCAGTTGCATGTTGCATGTCGCTGGACCTGGCTAACACAAGCAGCCTAAGGTAAAATTTGTCGGCGCCTCAATTCAAAAGGGATGCACATAATATATCATCATCAACAGCATCGTATCGTGCCATGGGTGAAGGGATGTAGCATGTGCGCCGCGTAGTCTCGATACATGTGTTTACTCTTTGGTACGGGTAATGGTACCTCCTCGGAAGGTAGACACCCTCTAGTGCCTGCTGCCGAAAATGGATCTCGTGTGGAGGCGCTCCTCCAGGTTACGCTGGGACTGCGCGGCGTGTACCGTGCACGCCAGTGACTTTTTTTTAACGATACCTCCGATTCACTAGCAAATACATCGTATTTCGGCCCTGTTATTCTTGTTTTACTACTGACAGCATACATCAAGTCGGCTAGATTGTGAATGAGTTCAATTATATAAGCCTTAAGAAACCCCGTAGTGACTACTTGTCCAGATTATAAACACCTGGTATTTCCCTGGCGTAGCATATTCTGGGACAAAAGGATGCTTCAGGTCTGCCTCACAAAATTAGGCTGCTGCTATCTGGCCCTCAACTTGTACATACAAACCTCTTTCTTCGTGCACTGCCCACTCTGGCCTTTTGGTAAAGAGGGAGAAACCATTCATCACTTCCCACTACTTTGCTGCCGCTTTACTGGGGCAAGAAACAGAGCCCTTGTAGCATATGCCGTTTCTTTTAATGAAGAGGCCCCAAACTAGGCATGCTTTTTGTCGTCGCCTTTCCCCTCTGCCGTGATCCTCCCATCCAAGCGAAATGCCACAAGCCAAGATTGTCAAAGTTGTTATTCACTCGTTTTTGACAGTGTAGAAGGCTGAATGGACAGAGAATCTGATTTTATCCATTCTTTTCCTTTTCTAGCTTGCTCCTTTCTTGACTTGCGCGTGAGTATAAAGACAATCGTTGCAGCCAAACACAAAGATAGAAGACTTGACCTGGAATTAAAAAAAAGCTATTATTGTTACCTCTGGGGCCTCCCCTCTGGAATGCTGCACATGGACGTTTGCTCTACTGTCCAAGAATGTCTACAGAAATTGAACCGAATGCCATGTTAAAGTGTTTTGTTTTCTTTCTTTGTGTACTATGCAATAAATTATTATTCATTCTTCCAGCTAGTATTGGGTTTATATTACCCTATTTCACCTACTACATCACGTAGCCAACAGGAATTCTGAAATTCTTTTCTTTATATATTTGTTATAACTTTATGCTTTTATAAGATTGAAAAATCCACCAATTTCCTTGCCAATTCTCCACAGCAGGTAGGAGCCACATGCTCGCTTGGCAAAAACAAACAAACAAACAAGAAGCAAGAGACGAAGAAGAAGTATCACATTACTTTCGTAATCTATAGCACCTTCCTCAAAATTGGCATGGCCATCTCTCATGAAAACAAAACGAAAGAAAATACTTTATAATCACTATAAATAAATGTAGGTAGTAATAGTCATTAAGTTAAAATGAAGCAAGAACTTCATATTGTGATTCCATTGCGAACCATAGCTAATGCCCCCTCGTGGGCACGTGCCTTAGCTTGAAGGAAGAAGAAGAGGAAGACTATGGGCCACGCTTTTACTAAAGAGACGATAAACCCTCGCACGGGCATGACTCCGACAGACATCCGCTTGATCAAGCAGACGTGGCGAAACCTGTGCGACCACAACCGCAACTACGGCGTGCTCATCTTACAGGCGTTCTTCCACAAGCAGCCCGACACCATGCACCTGTTCAGGCACTTTCGTGGCAAACCCGTCCAGTCCCTGCCCGCAGACATGTTGTTCAGGACGCACGCCAGCGTCTTCGGTTCCCAGCTAACCTCCATCGTCGATAACAGCGACGACGTCGAGCTTCTAGAGGCACTCATCCGCAGGAATGCTGAGGGGCACAGGAAACACTTGGGTGTTATGCCGACGCACTTCCGCATCATGGGCAAAGCCGTGGTGGACGTTCTGCAGACCAAGAACGGCAAGCTCATGACGCACGACGCTGTCTTGGCGTGGGAAAAGCTGTTCACTGTAAGTGGGCGCCTGAAAATTACTGTTCTCCACTCTCTCCGGCTTACGCGCTATACCTCGTGATCGTTCTGTCCTCCATTAATGGTTATTTACAGCTTCAGAAACCTTACGGAGACGCATATAGAAGCTAGGCGTGCCTCTGTGCAACTGTGCCTGATGTATTGAACTTTCTTACCAGGAAAGCAGGCCTCGCCAAACAGTATGCTTTCACGTGGTCCTATTATGAGGTCGTGACGTCGAAAAATTAGATACTTGAAATCAGCAAACGTTAAACAGACCACTCTGCTCTGCCAATGTACGTATATTGCTTGATTCCCGCAGAAATAAGTAGCGGCAACGTATACTGAACGGTAAATGAAAGAGAAAAAAGTTGACATTTGCAAATTACATGTTTTTGTCGTTCAGTCACTGGAGCAACCTGCTTGTAAAGGAGATTTCTGCCGAAAGGCAATCTAATGCGGATGCCGCGAACCAAATAGGTGCCATTTTGCTCTGTGAAAAGACTTCGCAGTAAGAAACGTTAGCCTAATGGCAATTTTGTAGTGGCGGAAATGCCAGCCTGACTTGGCAGCACATACAAGCTGTTTGTGCATGGGTTTATCACTGCTTCCTTCAGCCCTCTCGAGAACGGTAAAGGTTGCTGCTAAGTGTAAAGTCGATGGTTGTGACATCCACATTTTGTTGGGTGTGCACGTCATTTCGAAATTGCAATTTACACTCACGTAAGCGTATGTATAGGTTGCTTTTCTCATTCTGCAAACGTTCCGCTTATGCATCGGGTTCCGACAGCCCGAAGCATGCCGTGTCCTGATTACCCGACAGCATGTTGTGGCAAATTGAGTTGGGCAGCTCAGCGTAACTGCTCCATACCTGAAAGTGATCATTTTAACGAAACATCCTGCTCCCTCCTCAACACAAGCTTTGGTGGCAATGTCAGTTATAGTTTAGTGGGCTTACGGGCCCTCGGTACGAGCGCTTGAGTAGAGACGGCAGCGAAGCGCCGCACGAAAGGAAGAATGTTAGCTCAGCGATTCCTCGTTCAGTCGAGCAAATATTTGTGACTAGATGAGGCATATGTATGCTGCAGCAACACTCCGGACACTACTTAGCACATCCTAATGGAATGCGAATGGATTCACCCCCGTGAGACCCGTAGGTAACGTGAACCTCCCAGAAGTGCTTGGATGTAAAGTGCACGGAAGCATCAGCTGGTCACTAGTCAAGATAAGCTTGAGACATTTAGAAAATTGGCGGGAAAAAAAGCAGAGAAGGGATTGATACGACCTTATGCATTACAGGCATCTGTAGAGGTTAAAAGTTGTTCGAGAAGTTTTGAGTCAGAGAAAAAAGGCTAAAGAGCTGTATACAAAAATGCTATAATGAAAAGCGTGTTTAACATACCTGAGTACCTCAAGCAGGCTAGGTGACTATTTGGCACTGCCCCGCTTCAAAGGGGATGCCAGTAAATCATCATCATCACAATCATCATGTCGAACGAGGTTGGAGTTACTGTTACAAAGCGTCAGCTCACGGCCAGGTGCTCGCTCTAGGTTCTCGATCGCCATCATCCACCTCCAATCGTCGCCAAACGGCCTCGTTGATCAAACCTCTCGAAGAATACATACGCGCTCTTCAGTAGTGAAACACCTCCGAGGCTTTTCCGCGTGCAGGCGAGCCAGCGGCGCCTTTGAAGATGACGCCGATGCCATGACACTGCTGTTTGTGCTGGTGGTCGCCATGTTTGTTTCTGGAGAAACGCTGGTCTGTTGCGCGCACTCCGCTGGGGAGAGGAGACAAGCGAGTGAGCGGCCTGCTCCTCAAACACAATGGCCGCCCCAGCGTACCGCACATGCGTAGTGGCGTCTCTGTTCGCCTACTGGCCTCGCTTGCCCGTAAACTCGCACCGCATTAACTCTGTAATACTTGGAGCGCAAAGGGGCCCTGTCTCGGCCGGGCCTCCTCGCAGAGCGTATGATTCCACCGCGAAAAACAAAGCTTGACGACTTCCTCTGGCACAATGCCTAAATAAAAAGTTGTCTGCACATTCATCCCGTGGAGATGACTTTAATGCCATTAGCAATATATTTGAATATGAGCGCATAATTGGCTACCTACCCAGTGACAGAAGTTGGCCTGAAGTTTAGTTTTGAAGACAGTTCCCTCAGCTTAGGAGCCCGGTGCTCTACCGGTTTCGTTATGGTAAACCCCATGTCCCAAGTCGATGCCATAGAGGTTAGGTGCGGACACACACACACACACACACACACACACACACACACACACACGCACACGCACACGCACACACACACACACACACACACACACACACACACACACACACACACACACACACACACACACACACACACACACACACACACACACCAGTGGCTTAGCCAGAAATTTTCTTCGGGACCGGGGGGGAGGGCTCACGTTGCAACGCGGCCTCTTCCGCATAGAAGTTGTCGAGGGATCAAATACAGGAATAATAACTGCATTACCATTGCCAATGGCATTATATATTAGATGCTGCACACGAATTATTGAACGTCAACACAAGTAAAATATGCATTTTTTCATAAAAGAATATATTCGTATGTACCGAAAATTGTGGTAGAAATAACTGACTTCAATGCTCCCGCGTTTTTTTGTGTGTATTTAATAAGTAAAGAAAATATCACGCAAACTTTAGAACTACATCAGTCTGAAACCAGCAAAGCAGCGCATGCAGCTGATATGAAAAACGTAAAGGCCATAAAATGACCAAGTTGAGGACAAATATTTTTATGAATCTGTCATTCAAGAACCTTGTTTACATTTTTGTACATATGCAACGGCCAGGGAAAAACCTTAATGACGCTGTCATTTGTTGCAATCACAGTGTAAGAATTAGCAAGACAGGTGCTGACACTCTTCCCACAACGCGCGCGAAAGGCCGCCCGCTCGCGTCCAGGTTATGTTCGGCTCGGTTACAGCTCGGTTACAGCTTGGTCGGCACTGTCACAGAGGGCGCTGCGGAATGCGGCCCCAGCCTCGGCGGCAAGGCGCGTGCTGCCGCTGCTTCGTCTTAATTCCTGCTTGCATGTGCGACCGCGCTGTTTTGAAGGCACACTTTTATTGCGATAGCAATTATATGGACACTTCAACCGGATTTCTGCCGTCGGCGTCGCCGTCGTCGTCGCCGTCGCCGTGAGGTTCCCTATAGATAAAATCTTCGCAGCGTGCCGTATGCCCGAGCGGAAGCGTGCGGGGACGCGCGCTATCACGGAGAGCGAACGCACTCAATCTCCCACGCGCAAGCAAGGAAGCGGGAAGCCAGCGCCGGAGGGAGTGGGGGGGGGGGGGGGGGGAGGGCGCTCTTCCACTCTGCCAACAACCGCGCTCGTCGGTCGCTCGCACCGTCTCTTATCTCCAAACGGCTCTGACCTTTATGCGCCGTGCATTCGCCGCTCAGTTTCCGTTGAAGCGATAGACCGCACGTACCTTCGCCGCTGCGGCGTATGCGCTTGCTGCCAGAGTTTTGACGGTCGTTGTCTGCAGTCATTCAGTGTGATCTATTCATGTTTGTTTGTGCGCGCTCACACCACGCTTGTTCATTCAGTTAGTAATAGTCAGGCCACATTTTCCAACGCACGCTACACATGCAATGCTGCCCGGATCGGCAGTGCAGCGCTACAGGTGTGTCCCTTCGCACGCGCTGCCCACGGGAAGCGCTTCTCATCAACACCACCATTTCACACGCGCCTTCTCGTGGTCATCGAGTCTCTTTCATGTCGGTCTACTTACGCCGCAGCACACCTGCTTACTTAATCAGCTCATGTTTACTACAATTCTTATTGCTACCAAAGCCGCTCACCTTACTTCGTATGACATTGCTGTGTTGCTATCGCATTCATTGCTTCGCCCTTAGGGCGAATCTGTGACATTTTTGTTCGCGTGCCTTTCATGAGCTTGTGCTTAGGTATTGTCGTCACGGGTTCTCAACAAAGGTGGCAGCGGCCTTCTGAGGGGCGTTTGAAATGACTAGAAAGTGCTTCGTTCCGAACTGCAATTCTGGATACTGGAATTGTGCGGAGCGTGCGCCTTTATTCAAAGTGCCGTCCGACAGCGTTTGTCTAAAGCAGTGGCGCCGTGCAAATCTGAGGGCAGACCGAACTCTTATGCCTACCGACCATGTCTGGGCCAACCATTCTTCAGAGGATACGATATCGACGGCATAGTACGCGGAGCTCAATAGAGGGATTCCCACCTTATTTCGGAACTGTCCAAAGAACCTCACACAGTCAAATAAACCTCGAAAGCCGCTTCGGAAGAGAGAACCTTCTGTGTGCCACAGCAGTTCATGCAAATTTTGCTGCATGTACAAGATATATACTGGGTGGTTTAACTATCATGCACCAAGATTTAGAGAGAGAGAGAGAGAGAGAAAAGAAGAGGGAAAGATATGGAGGTTAACCAAGGACGTGCCCGGTTGGCTACCCTACACTCGGGGAGGGGGAAAAGGAAAGAATGTTTTAAAAATGTGCAAATGTCATGTAGCTGGACAGAACCAAGGTAATGTTTCTGTCGTCGCTTGGAGATTCTCAGATTATTTTTTTTGCATTCCGCCTAATTACATGATTATTTTATTAATTGATTAATCAACATTTCGTATGCCATAATTGGATCAAAATTCTGAACGAGAGACTTGTACAGCAGCATGGAAAACTCCCGATAAAGCTTTCTCTTGCTCAATACGTGATACATAAAACTGTTTTCGGAGCATGAAAGAAACCCGCGAATACACGCAAAATTGCTGCACGACTGGCCGCTCGAGGCACTTTGCGTGTATTTGTGGGCTTCTTTCACGGTCGGAAAAACAGTTCTACGTAGCGCGTATTGAGCAATACAACGTTGTATAGGGAATCTCTCATGTTGCTCCAGAATTTTATCATTGACACTTTTAATCTAATTATAATATTTGAGAAGTTGCTTATTTATTAAGACTAATTATGTAATTAGGCGTAATGTAAAAAATAATCTGAGTATCTCCAAGGGACAGCAACATTACTATGGTCCTGTCGAGCTACGTGACATTTGCATATTTTAAAATCTTTGGGCATCCTGTATATTACTGCTGTTTTCTGTGCAGATGTGTGCCTGATTTTCAAATTTGTTCCATCCTGGCTATTGAATTTTTTTTACAACGCGCGTGTGGTGTATATTACACGTTTGCAAGTTTTATTCAACATTTTTCCATTGTGGGAGTGTACAAAAGCGTCAGCTTCTGGGATGATTATCCCATATTAAAATTATCGAGCTGCTGCATGCATATTTTTTTCGTATCGTGTTTTTGCAAAAAATAAAAATAAAAGGGCGATGGGATTATTGTGTGGTGGGTGTAAGTGTATTTGTGGACAGGCTGTAGCATGCATTGTCAAACACGCTTACATTGGCACATTATCATATGCAATTTAAGAAAAAAAAAAGGTCACCTCTTTTTTAGATCTTGCAAGAGCCACTCAGTCCTCAATGGACGAAAGCCAAATGAATAATATACACGTTCTGTTAAGTGGAACTGGAATAAGAAAGGCACTTGCTCAGGTTTTCATAAGTAAACTGTATTAATGATGCTATAATTCAAGATTCACGCCTGCCTTCGTCCCGCCTGATGAATTCCCATTTGAAAGAGTTTTTACATAGCTGATGCGCATTCTCATCTTAATTTCTAGCCATCAACAGTCACTTTGCTCTAGTGAGTTGCATATCGCGAGCTTGCGCCGTTTCATTTCTTAATTTATATCGCGGCCACACTGAATTCGCGCAACAATGATGGAACGGTTTCCTGAGTGTGAATGGAAGCAGCGATAAGCATGAAATACATTTTCCTGTGCAGTCACTATTTTCTTCTCATCGAGGGGTAGCACGTGGGCTAACGCTTTAATGTTTTTAAGCTTGGATAAACGGCTAGACCGGACACAAATTTGTGCGCGCGAGCGTAACTTGAGTGGGCTTTGACTGCTGCCCGATAGATCCGCGTTCATGTCATTCACGCCATGCACAAGGAGCCTTCATTTTAGCGAAGCATTAGGCCTGGTATACTTATCCTTTTATCTGAAATAACAAATTTCTTTCACGCTTTCAGTTTTACTGGCTCCACTATGGACGAAAATTTAAGGGACGCAGAGCAATGTCAAGCCGCCGGCGCCGCTAAGCTGAGACCGCTGACCGCGGCGCCATCTATCGGCTCGCAGCATAGCTACTCGGTGCACCGGCGCGCTGCTGAACATATTATGCACGCTCGTGCGCCCGCAGTGTCAACACCTAGTTGTTCTTACATCGTGATTGCAATGGAATGCGCAGGAGCGGCTCTTACCGGTCGTATAATGTGAGTAATTGCACCGCATTATAGTCGTAACAGTGAGTACATATAAAAAGCAGAAGTTCCGCAACATATATGTTAGAAATGCGAAGATAGCATGGAATATACAAATGCGATGATAAAGGGCAAGAAAGTGTTGGTGGAAACCAAGTTAACTGCTTGTATACACAGAACTTCGCAACAAGATATTTAAGTATACGTATAAGTCTGCAATAAATCTACGTATCTAAGCAAACGTCACTGTATATAATGCGTCAAACAAGACAAATAAACATGTTGCGCAGTAACAGATAGTAAACTTCACGCATATAAAGAGAGAGGATCCAGGCAAGAACAAAACTATATACGGTCGCAGATATCGTTATATGTATTAGGGTTATGCTGCGGTCGCGATAGCACCATGTGGCTAGAATAACAGAAAAAGAATGCAGAAATGAATACAAAAAATGCGTATTTTAACTGCCTGCACAGCGGCAACAATTATTCCGTACCCAAAACTAAAGGGCATTGCTTCGTTTCAAAGAAGAAGTAAAAGAAGGTAGCTAAAAAGGAAAGAAAATGACAAACGAAAGCCACAGATGATGCGGCAAGTCGAAGTACCCAATATCCGAGTGCGTTTTTTGGGAAACACTGCGTGGGCCGGGCTTTCAATGATCGAGGTCAGTCAAAATTGGTTATTGATATCTTCGTATTTTTTGTATTCGCATGATAATTTTGATCATGATGCTAACTGTTACAATAAACGATGATAATTTGTGTGGTTTGAAAAGCTAAGGAACAGTCATACGTTTTCATAATAATGAGCGTATATAGGAACGTGAAGCAACAGATATTTTATATGCATCGAGTTTTGCTGCTTCGCTATCTAAAGGGCAGCTTCACTCGGCGAGGAAGTTTAGCGAAGCGGTCAATGACTTAGAACACGTTGATGGCGACGTCTCTGTGGGCGTATAGAAGCGCCAGCATAACCATGCGTTCCTCAGACATTAAAGAGCGCAAGTAGTTATTTAGTAATCTCATGTTTGAAAATCTCTCGGCGCTGGCAGTGGCACTGGAAGGGTGACTTTAATCTGCAACAGTTTGTACACATGTACATATAATCTGCAGTCGCAATGAGAGAAAGCATCTATTCCTGTGCTAAAACTTAAAAGCACTTCTTCGATATCTTTGACATCATTGTTAGGTACCTTGCACAAACAGTACGCTATTCGATTTCAGCAATATCTGTCGTTTCGTCAGCAAGTCCAGAGAAGCAGCCTGCAGCGTTTTGTTTTGCATCTAGTCTTTCTTTAATAATTTCACCACAAATTTCTATAATTTGATCTTGTACATCAGGGCTTAAATTCGAGGCATTACTGGAGAATCTTTCCAAATTGTTCTTTATATATGTATTTCCACAATCAGCTCGCATGCGGACAAGTGCTCCGGAAATACCAGTATTTTTAGCGGGGGCTTTGCTTAAATCCACAAGACCATTGTCCCTATGGCCACGGAGAGCCAGACCTTGCCGCCCGCAGAAAAGAACTGTCTCAATAATAGGCCGTTAACTTTCTTCTGTATTCTATTATTTTACTTTGCCTGCCCTGGTCCAGCTGAACGATCACATTGGGCGCGCTTCCTGAAAATGTTTGGAGAAAATTATCAACTGCCAGCTGACTGTCACGGTGATATTTAATATTTTCCTGTTTGTGGAAGATTCGAGCGCGCGCTTCCATTTATGGAATGGCTTGGACACGATGGTTCCAGTACGCGCATGTTGGCCGAAGTTTATAAGAACATTAAACCCATACAGCTTCAGAATTAATATCCAAAGCACGCCTTTGGGAATTTTAGTGCACCTTTCGCGTCAAACGTTTATAAGAACATTAAACCCTTAACTCTCCAGAATTAAAAATCCAAAGCACGCCTTTGGGAATTTTAGTGCACCTTTCGCGTCAAACGTATATGAGAACATTATACCAATCAAGTTTAGGAATTGATATCCATGCGCTCCTTAGATTCCGCGGCCGCTGCGAGATGCCGCGAAGGCCACGACTACACCGGCGTCGCCAAGTGGGTGAGCAGTAAAAAAATTAAAGAGCGCGTGTGACAGATGTGCCTTACACACAGTTTTGGTTCATTTTGTCAGTTTTCGTGGAGCCGCTTCTACTGCTACCCGGATTGACTGTCGATCGAAGTCTTCTCTCAATTTCCACTTGCTCTGAAAAGAGCAGGAAAAGTTTCGGTGATTCCGGCATTTGAAATTGCAATTATCCGCTGAGCACAATACGTCATTGCTGCAGTGTAAATTAGGGTGCCTTCGTCCGAAAAAAGCAGGGAAGCAAGTTTGTGCCGGTGTGTGTTCACGTATTTCTTGTGAGTAGCTTAGTGCACAATGCTACGATAGTAAATAACGATGTTTACTTCATTATTGGGTATATATATATATATATATATATATATAATCAGCTTTGAAAGACACCATTTTTATTTGCACAACACATATCTCACTTGGGAGAGGTCACAGCTTCAACGTAGAAGTCCCAACGTGTCGCACGAACTTGTTCAGCCACATGTTTAAGTCGACGCAGAACCTGCGTCGACGTAAACCCCCTTCCTGCCGACATTGCTCCCAGACTCCAACATTTTCAAGACTTCCGTGTACCGTGCTTCTTGCTGAATGTTTCGGCATGTGTTATATATTCAAAAGGTAACGTTGGGTCGCGGCTAACCCGAAGATAAAAGGGTGAAACCGGTAGGAATTATAGGCAAATGTAACGAAAGATAATGAAATGTCCCAGTCTTGCGGGCCTTGGGAGTATTTCAAGAAAATAATAAATAAATGAACAAATAAGACACAAGCCTAAGGTTTAAGCTTATGGATCTTCGCCTGAAAAAGTACCCTGTAATTTTGACGTTCTTTTCTACGGCCACTGCTTCATTAAAATCTATATTTTGTGCTTGCAGTTTATCGCTATCGTGACGGCCACCGTTTTTGAGGCTTCGAAGGTGACTTCCGACAAAGGAAAGAAAGCTGAAGATGTCGACAACACCAGCACTCCTTCCAAGAAGCTCAAGTCGCAAAGATCAGCATCACGCTCCTCGGCATCGTCTTCGGTCGGTTCAAAATCTTCCGTCAATGTCGGGCAGAGTAAGAGCATCACCTCCACGCCCTCACAACGTCCGTCCTCAACAGCCATCGTGCCGTACAGCCTGCCCTCGGAAGCATCTGTATCGCACAAGGGGACGAACGTACCACCAGCCAAACAAAGCCTCCAGCAGTCCAAGAGCTCGGTGAAGAAGCAGCCCAAGGAATCGGAGAAAAAATCCTGAATTCTATACGGCCAGTTAAATATTCAGACAACCGGCCATTGTCGCAGCCTCAAAAGTATGTGAACTATAGCAATTGAATGAATCGCAATTAGATAACTTAGCCTATTGTGCGTAATAATGCGTTGGTGGCGTTAGTCGGCGCCAATAATAAAGCGCTCTGTGGTGGAGACACGCAGCAATATCTCCAAAATGACGTTTTTTCGTGCGGAAAATAAGCATTTCATGTTCAACTCTTCCAATGCTCGAATAAACGTTTTCAATACTGACACCCTTGAAAGCTTTACCACGCCGTGTAGGGCGGGTGATTATATCGCAGACACGTCACTACGTTGCCCGTATAGAGCCGCGCCATTAAAATTTCAGCGCTATTAGGTTTGAGCACAAATATTGCTTCGCACTTTTAAGATTTCATAGTCTGAGGAAACTTAATATAAAATGCATGCGCTGTGAATTTTGTCCCTTATGACATTTGTTTCTGGGCTGCGATACTGAAAAATTCTGGGGCATATTGTAGCCATGAACGTAAGACTTGGTGTGGGCAACATTTCTGGTTTAGTTTGAAAAGTTTACGGCGGGATACCTGAACATCTGTAGGCGGTCAAATGGAGGGTGAGAAAGACTGGAACTGTAGAATCTCGTATGTGACGTCCGTTAGATGTCTTAATACACGCTAGGGTCCTCAGTACGGGGAAAACATTCTTTCACATCCGGTTCGGAGTCCATAGAAGCACAAGGGCACCCGGGGTATATAGGTAACGTCGCGATGATAGGAGCCATAGTGATGCCTCTGGTGGTCTTGCGATATAGTAAGCGGATGGCGATTATTCTGGCTGGCCTCTTCAGCTCCGTAAATGGCATCACGGGCGTACTCAGTGGGCAAATTGATGGCAGTGGGAATGATAGCGTCAAAAGGTAACGTTGGGTCGCGGCTAACCCGACGATAAAAGGGTGAAACCTAGCGGTATAGTGACGGTAGGAATTATAGGCAAATGTAACGAAGGATAACGCAATGTCCCAGTCTTGATGGTCTGAAGAGACATACACACCAAACATGTCAGTTAGCGTACGGTTGAATCGTTCAGTCAAGCCGTTGGTTTTTTGGTGGTAAGCCATCGTAAATTTGCTGTTTGTCGCACAAAAGCGAAGCAGGTCGTCCATGGCTTTGGAGAGAAAATAGCGGCCACGGCTGTTGAGGAGTTGATGTAAGATGACGTCATGTAGCACGATATCAACGACTTTGCTAACACAGCTGATAGGGAGAGCGCGTGTAAGTGTGTATCGGTTGGTGTGGCCTGTAGCAACGGCAGTGCATCTGTTTCTAGAACTAGAGTTGAGACGTCAAGGGCCAGCAGCAGGCATAGGCGGTTTCTTTCGGTGTTGGCACGGTTCACATAAGCAGCGACGTAGCGACGAACGGAGCGGTAAACACCGGGCCAAAAGCGGCGACGCCTAACGCGATGGTAGGTCCGGGTAACTCCAAGGTGACCAGCGGTCGGGGCGTCATGATGCTCGCCGAGTACGCTTAAATGTAGATGCGTAGGAATGGCAAGCAGCAGTTCGTGTCCGTCCGGGTGGACGTTGTGGCGATATAGTGTGCCGTCTTTAAGCACGAAGGGGCGAAGGGACGGATCGGGTGCTTCGGAATACAGCTTCTGAATAAGCTCACGTAAGATGGGATCACGACGCTGTTCATCACGGATTATGGCCTAAAGCGGAGAGCTACATTATATACAGGCAAGTCACCAGAGGAGGAGCAAACAACTTTATTAAAAAAAATTTCAGGGCGTTGTAGGTGGCCGCTTGTCTGCGGCGACCTCTTCCGCCCAGGCAACGATTCCTTTTTGTAGTTTTCTTCAGCAGACCGTATTAGGGTCTCCCATGTCGTTTCAGAGGGAGCTGGCAGAAGCTCTCTGGGTGGGGGAAGACCCTCGCATTCCCAGAGGATGTGTCTTTGGTTGGCTATGGCATTTTTGTCGCAGTTTTGGCATATTGGGTCAACCTCCCCATCTGTGAAGATCACTAAGCGATGAGGAGTGATAAGGCTGTTAGTTTGAATTCGGCGGAGGATAGTGGCCTGCGCTCTCGTAAGGTTGCTGTGTGGTATTGGGCATATTCTCCTGTTCTCTTTGTATAGGTTGGCAAGTTCGTTGTAGGAAGTCACTACCTCTCCCATTGGGGGGTCCGGTTCCAAGGAGAGCGCGACCCGGTTTGTTAACCCTCGGGCCACTTTATGCGCTTCCTCGTTACCGGGATTTCCCGAGTGAGCGGGGACCCAGACAAGTTTGATTTTATTGCGATAGCAATTATATGGACACTCAAAAGCAGATTTCTGCCGTCGGCGTCGCCGTCGCCGTCGCCGTGAGGTTCCGTGTGACGTCATTTGGAGAAGAAATCGTGGCCGCGCGCCGAACGCTGTATGTGCGAGTGAAAGGGAGTGAGGGGCGCGTCTTTCACGGGGAGTGAACGCACGGCGGAGAACAAACGCGCGTTCTGCGCCGTGCTCGCTTAAGGGCTGCAGAAGTAGGCGGCTCTGTTCTCCTTCACAATCACCATGTATGTAGAGCAAACGCGCCTTCTTCCGACGAGCGAGAGGCCGTGGGGGAGGGGGAGGGAAGGGAGGCGACGTTTAGCTGCGGCACGCAGTGCCTATTTATATCAGAGGCTGTGCCTATTTATATCAGAGGCTCCTACCCCTCCCCCCAGATGCTGAGCCGTGCTCCCTATAAGGGCTGCAGAAATACACATCTTTTCCCAACCTAAACCTCTACTACTACTCAGAGGCTCCGGCAACAGTCACCAACGCCGCACGCATTTTGAGCGAACGCGGGCAAAACGCCGATGGCGTCGACAACAGTTGTGCATGTTGCCGATGCTGCTGCATGTCCAAGTTTATACAGCTGATAAAGCTAATATCATTACTTCGTATAGCTCTCTACAAGTTTGCTATCGCAATTGATGCTTCGCCTTTCAGGTGAAACTGCGACAACTTTTTGTTCTGTCGTCCTCATTAAATTTTTTCAAGATCTTGGCTGTATTTAATCACACACTGCCCCTCATAAAGCTGAGAATAGCGCTCTTAGAGTCGCTCAGGACAGTATGGGTAGTTGGGTTCATGATGGCCAGCGCTATGGCCACTTCTTCGGCCTCTTTGATTGATGCGGCTCTAGTTGAGGCCACATTTATAATTCTAGATTTTCCGTCCACGGCACTCAGGGTGTATGTGTTGTATCCCTGGTTGGCGGCATCGACAAAGACTGCGGTTTGGTCTTGCGCATGCTTTACGCGTAGTTTGTCTGCCCTGGCTTTTCTCCTGCCATGGTGCCTGCCTGCCAGGGTGTTTTTGGGTA
Organism: Dermacentor silvarum; assembly: GCF_013339745.2. NCBI lineage: Eukaryota > Metazoa > Arthropoda > Arachnida > Ixodida > Ixodidae > Dermacentor > Dermacentor silvarum. The sequence continues at coordinate 110,011,622 of NC_051155.1, forward strand.
TTGGCTTGATTATTAGGTAATGTCTGATTGCGGGAGGTAGTGGTGCTCTGCCTCCCGTGCTGTAAATCGGTTTAATGTTCAGTTTACTCAGGCTGTGTAGTCCCGTCATAGTGTCTGATAGCCGTATTATTTGTGCTGTTTTGTGTGCTTCAATCAGCTCCTCTAGGGTGTTGTGCATTCCAAGTTGGAGGAGCTTCTCGGTGCTGGTATAAACAGGCAAACCTAGTGCTTATTTGTACGCTTGTCGAATTATAACTTCCATTTTAGCTTTGTCTGATTTCCTGATATGATAATAGGGGAAGGAGTAGACTATGCGGCTGATTAGGAATGCCTGAATCAACCTACACAAGTCCATCTCCTTCATTCCTCTGTGTCTGTTGGCCGCTCGCCTGAGCAGTCCACAAACTTGTTCGGCGGTGTTCTGCAGGTTTGTGAGGGCCGCGGTATTCTGCGTGTTATGTTGAATAAGCATGCCCAGCACTCTAATGGTGAGAACCGGAGGAACCGGGCCGCTTTCCAAGACAATTTTGATCGGTGCCTGTTGTTGGGTGTCAGTGTCTGGCGTCTTCTTGGCTTTATTTGTAATGATTATGAGTTCGGATTTCGTGGGGGAGCATGTTAGCCCGTTGTGTCTGACATACTCTTGCACAACATTTGCTGCCTCCTGTAACGCGTCATTTATCGCACCATCCGAGCCACTGTTTGTCCAGATGGCAACATCGTCCGCGTATATGGCATGTTTGGTGGTATCCTGTTTAGTTGTTGTGGTAGGTTCATCATGGTGATATTGAAGAGTAGGGATGAGAAGACGGCACCTTGCGGGGTGCCTCTTGTCCCTAGAGTAAGCTTTTGACCACGCACTTCACCCAGTTGGATGGTTGCCGTTCTTTCTTTGAGAAAGTCGGAAATGTAGGCGAAAGTTCTTTCGCCTACATTCAGCTGGGATAGGCCATTTAAGATGGCCTGATGGGCTACATTATCAAATGCTTTACAGACGTCCAGGCCCAGTATGGTACGAGTGGCTCTTATTGGGCGTGGATCTAGCATCTCTTATTGCAGTTGAAGCATACTGTCTTGTGTCGACAGACACGCTCTGCAACCGATTAGCGTGTCAGGTAGTAGGTGTTCTGTCTCAATGTAATAGTTTATCCTGTTTAATATTACATGCTCCATGACCTTGCCTAAGCAGGAGGTGAGAGAAATTGGTCTAAGGTTTCCCAGTTCTAACCTCTTGCCTGGTTTCGGTACGAATATGACCTTGGCTTGTTTCCAGCTAGGTGGAACTTTTCCTTCGGTCCAGTGGGTGTTAGAGTTTAGTGATTTCGCTGATCGAGCGATCATCTAAATTTCGGAGCATTTTGTTTGTTATGCTGTCTTCCCCGGCAGCGGCAGTGGTTTTAATCTGGCTGAGCACGGCTCTAACTTCTGCTACGTCTCTATCCCTATCTAAAGCTGGATTGCTTTCTCCTTCATATTTAGCTGGAGTGGGTATGTCCTTGCTGGTGTTGAAGTATTTGCGCTGCAGTTCATGTATTAGGTCATTCTCCTCCCCAGGATAAGAATGAATGAGTTTCTGCATGTTCTTACTTGTGATTGATTTAGTTTGTTCGGGGTCTATTAGATGTCTGAGTAGAAACCAAGAGTTCTTGTTAGCTAATTGACCATTGAGCCGGTCACACATTTGGTGCCAGTGTTCTCTGCTCAATGTTTGCGTGTGTTTCTCGATTTCTTTGTCGATTTGAGCTATCTTCCTACGTAAGGTCTTGTTGTTTTTTGTGACATCAATCTCTTCTGGATACTTTCCCTAGCCTCCCACAAGTGTATAAGCCGTGAGTCAGGGGATGGGTGATCCTCCTCGATCTCGGCTTCGGTGGTGGCCTTGTACGCGTCCTCAATTAGGTTGGATGTCCACTCTTCCAAGTTTGTGATTACGATGTATTCCCTCTCGTTTCTAATGTCTCTAAAGGTGGCCCATTTAGTATGTTTCACTTTGAATTTTCTTGATTTTACTGAGCGGAAATGTGGTGGCTATGATGTAATGATCGCTGCCTGCATTAGTTTCTGTGTTTTCCCATTTGGCGAATTCTATGTTTTTGATGAATGTTAGGTCGGGCGATGTGTTTCGACAGACGCTGTTACCTACTCGGATGGGGCGTTCTGGGTCTGTGAGGAGAGTTAAACCAAGCTCTAGAGAGGTTGTCCATAGGCTGGTCCCTTTCTTGTCACAAGACTGATAGCCCCATGCCGAGTGGTGAGCATTGAAGTCGCCTACTATAATTAGTGGCGAGCTTCTGGCATGTTTCTGCGCCTTTACAATAAGTCTGGAGGCAACTATGCCCCTGTTCTTTGGGGGGTGATAGGCGTTTAGAATGTATAAGGTTGGGTAAGTTTTCTTTCTGGGGAAGATTTCTAGGAAGTTGTAGGATATATCCTCGATCCCGAGTTCTATCGTATCATGAGTGCCGTGGATGGATTACTGCCCTCCGTCACTTTCGCATTGAAGGTTGTGTAGCCAACAAGTTTGGCGTTTACGCCAGTTTCTTGAAGCGCAATAATATCAGGTTTGAGTGTAGAGTGATTGATCCTATATTCGAGATCGCGTCTTTTTGCACGGAACCCTCTGCAGTTCCATCGCCAGATCATAATTTGGTCGCTGGCCATCATGAATGCGTAGGGGTTTCCACACGTGGTCCGTGTGTTCTGATTGGGCCCCCTGCTGGGTGTCTTTGATCTAAGCTAGTATTATTAGGCACATCACCTCTAACTAGGAGTTGCGATTGTGCAAGATGGCTTTGTTGTTGTTGCTGTGTCAGTGTGCCTATGTTAGTTATCTTGAGCTGATTAATGCCGGACAGCATGTTTTGGATCGCGGCTTCGATTCTGGTGAGGCGACCCTCAGTAGCTGCTTGAAACTCAGCCTGTTTGGCTTCTAGCTCCTTAAAACGCGCGTTGATTGCGGTTTCTAGCTTGGCTATTCTTATTGCCGAGTTTTTGACTTTTTCTCTTTTTTCCTCTGTGACAGTTTCTGGCGCTGGGCTCGAAGCTTTGCGCTTTTCTCCTTTAAATCTGTCAGTTTCCATGTCAGTTACCTCACTCTGAGCACAGGCCACCTGCTCCTCGGGTGCGGGTGGGGTAGTGGTCGAATTGTAATTGTTTTCCAATTGCCTAATGGGCTCGTTGGCTGAAGCCAACTGTTGTTGTAACGATTTAACCAGCTCTGCTAGTTCCCTCACCTGAATGTCTTGAGGCCTGGCCGGTATTGTGTTGTGTGCGGGCTGAGTAGTTGCCTCTTTGCGGGTTTGCCCTGAAACGTCGGTGGTCCGGGCCACGTTTTTGGGTGGTCCGTTGCTCCAGGCGTTCTTGTTGTTCATTGCTGGCTTAGCAGTTGATCTCTCCCGACTGCGGCTGCGGCTCTTCAGCTCAGAAGGGGTCTTGCCTGTTCCTGCTCTGGCTTCTTCCTCTCGATCTCGATCTTGATTGCCTGTTCCTGCTCTGGCTTCTTCCTCTCGATCGTGATCTTGATTGGCCTGGTGACTTTGATCTCCCGCGCTTGTTGGTGCTGTAAGAGAGCGATGTCTTCTTCTTGTTTATAGGTTTTACCGGCGCAAAGCATTGCTTGCAACTCCGGCTGCCTGTGGGATGTTCGCCATGGCATACTACACACTGTGGTGTACATGTCGGTTTTTCTCCTAATGGCGGTGGTGGATGTTCTCCTCCGCATCTTCGGCATTTTGGTGTTCCAGGGCCGGGCAGCGGGCATACGTCTGTGCGGTGGCCAAGCCTCCTGCAGTTGAAACAGGCCTCTTGTCTCTCTCTGAATGGGTGTACTTCTAGGGTGAAACACCTGAAGCGGATCGTGGCAGGAAGCTTTTTTCACGCCAGGGCGATGAGCAGGTGTCTTGATGAACCCAGTCTCCTGGCATTTACTATGGGGATGTCGGGGTTTTTCTTCATGAGTTCTGCTTGAAAATCATGGTCTGTTTCATCCGTGTAGGCCTTGTAGACTACGCCACGGATGGAGTCGTCCGGCGCTGGTACGTAGGTAGCCACTGGTCAATTCATATTGTACCTCAGGCTCTTCAGGACTTCCAGCGAGCGGTAGGCTTCTGCCCTGGTTCTGTCGGGTGTACTGACTGTGATGGTATTTTTAATAGGGTGGATTCTTATTTGGTCTTCATCTTCTGCTCGGGCCGGGTCGACTTTGGCCGTGTTTTGGATGGCTTCCAGTATTGCAGCGAGGCCTATGTTCGCCAGGTTGATTGGGTGTCTGGGTCTAATTACAATATTGTAATGTTCGCCTGGCAGCCTCGGCATGGGCCTCCGACGTGGCAGCTTCGGCGGGCGCGTAGCTTGCACGTGAAGCGCTGAAGTGCTGGCGTGTTCAGGCCTGGCCTCTGCGGGCTTGGACGCGGCCTTGCTGTACTTTTGTTGTAGATCTAAGGGGTCTAAGCTGCCCTGCGTCGGTTATGGTGTGACCCAGGTGCCGTCTTCAAGCTCCTCTGGGTCTATTTCCTCGCCTTCTACGGTGTACGGCACCGCTGTTGCTCTTGCTGTTCACGGTGGGCGAGCGTAAGTGATTCAAAAATGCTCACCGTTGGAACTTGTGGTTTCCGAATATGGTTTCGATCTTGAATTCATCGGCACAGGGCTCAGGGTGTTGCTCCTCGTCACTGCAAGCTGCCGCTCACCCGCCTCGTCGCCGCTACGCCGCCGATGGCACTGAAGCCGGTCAACTTTCGGTGATTTCTCGGAAGAGGAGTGGTCCACCCCCGAAAACTTGGTGTCTTCGGGTTCCTCTTCCCCTTAGGAAGACGGTAGGTACATTCTCGGGTGGTTCCACCCGAAAGTTACGCACAGAGACACCCAAAACGCAGGAGCTCGATGTCGGCCGCGACTGCGATGCTCACTTCTTCCTCGTCACTTCACCGGAGAATTAAGGCGGAACCACGGGATAGCGGGTCAAACAGTCAGCGTTCCGGTGCAATCAGCCAGACTTGTAAGAAACGCAGTGGGCGTAATCTTGTAGCTGCAGTGCCCAGCGACGAAGACGCCCAGTGGGATCCTTAAGGGGTAAAAGCCAGCAAAGTGCGTGGTCATCGTGAAATGTAGCAACCGTGAAATGCTGGCCATATAAGTAGGGACAGAATTCGCCCACCGCCCAAACGAGAGCAAGCCACTTCCAATCCGTGATGGAGTAGTTCTGTTTGGCTGGAGAAATGAGACGGCTGGCATAGACGATAACACGGACATGCCCATTCTGATGCGGGGCCAAAACAGCGCCGATTCCATGGCCCCTGGCAACGGTGCGGAGTTTTGTTGGAACGGAGACGTCGAAATGAGCCAGAACAGGTGGTGCAGTGATTGACCTGAGGAGGATAGAGAATGCGCTGCCTGTGCAGCACCAAAAAAAAGCGGGCAAGTTTGCACTCCGTCGTGCAAAGCTTAAGCACAGCGAAAGTGTCAATCCTGAAGTCTAACTGGCTCCTACTGCTAGGTACTAACTTGGTTGCTGCGAGGTCTTAACATGGTTTAACTTAACTACGCATGTAGGGAAGGTATTCTCAACGATCATTTTTGGAGGTACCTTCGCTTTCGCAACATTTCACGTGACTAATGCTGGTCGCGTCGGCGCCTACGAGCGACAGCGTTCCTGGCATGCCACGAACGCAGGCAGGCAGACAGGAGCCGTGTCTGCGTCGGGCGAAGCGAGCGCGCACCAGCGCACGCGCTTATTAGGCAACGCGAGGTGACGTCATCGCTACTGCTTCGGCGCATGCGCGGCTAATGTGAAAACCACGCTGGCCAGTACGCGCTACAGCTGTTGCTAGAGAAAGGTGAGCGACTGCAAAAATACGTGAAATGCATGGAGCACAACTTAGAAAAGAGGATACTTGTTAAAAAGAGGAGACATTCGCGAAGTTGCAAATAGAAGAAGCTGCGATAGTTCCGATCGGCGAGAGAGTTCCGATCAGCCAAACGTGCGATAGCAGTCCTCACCATAAAAAGGTTGTGAGGGCTGGCCGTAGAAACGCCGCCACGCGTACGACTACGTCTGCGATCGATCTGCGAGGCACGTTATGCGAGTTCGACTTTACGAGGGATGAAACGGTGAAGCGCACCTCAGTGCCGCTACTCATTTGACCTAGTGTTGCAGGCTGACCAATAGCTTTCTTACCTTATAGCTGGCCGCTTAATTAGTAATAAACATTTTGTGATTTGGGAATTTGGCAATAACGTACAGAGCGTCGCCATTACCACATGGCTCACTACCTCATAGCGCCGAAATTGCGCGTGGAGCGTAATTTGGTTATATATATATATATATATATATATATATATATATATAACCAATTTATATATGATATATATATATATATATATATATATATAATCATCATCATCAGCCTATATTTTGTGTCCACTGCAGGACGAAGGCCTCTGCCTGCGATCTCCAATTACCCCTGTCTTGCGCTAGCGTATTCCAACTTGCGCCTGCAAATTTCCTAACTTCATCATCCCATCTGATTTTCCGCCGGCCTCGACTGCGCTTCCCTTCTCTTGGTATCCATTCTGTAACCCTAATGGTCCACCGGTTATCCATCCTATGCATTACATGGCCTGCCCAGCTCCATTTCTTCCGCTTAATGTCAACTAGAATATCCGCTATCCCCGTTTGTTCTGTGATCCACACCGCTCTCTTCCTGTCTCTTAACGTTAGTCCTAAGATTTTCGCTCTTAGTGCGGTCCTTAACTTGTTCTCGACCTTCTTTGTTAACCTCCAAGTTTCTGCCCTATATGTTAGCACCGGTAGAATGCAATGATTGTACACTTTTCTTTTCAACGACAGTGGTAAGCTCCCACTCAGGATTTGGTAATGCCTGCCGTATGCACTCCAACCCAACTTTATTCTTCTGTAAATTTCTTTCTCGTGATCAGGGTCCCCTGTGCGTAATTGACATAGATAAACGTACTCCTTTCCAGACTCTGGAGCCTGACTAGTGATCCTGAATTCTTGTTCCCTTGCCAGGCTATTGAACATTCTCTTTGTCTTCTGCATATTCATCTTCAACCCAATTCTTACACTTTCTCGATTAAGGTCCTCAATCATTTTTTGTAATTCGTCTCCATTGTTGCTGAATAGGACAATGTCATCTGCAAACCGAAGGTTGCTGAGATATTCGCCGTTGATCCTCACTCCTAAGCCTTCCCAGTCTAAGAGCTTGAATACTTCTTCTAAGCATGCAGTGAATAGCATTGGAGAGATTGTGTCTCCTTGCCTGACCCCTTTCTTGATAGGTAACTTTCTACTTTTCTTGTGGAGAACCAAGGTAGCTGTGGAATCCTTGTAGATGTTTGCTAAGATATTCACGTATGCCTCCTGTACTCCTTGATTACGCAATGCCTCTATGACTGCTGGTATATCTACTGAATCACATGCCTTTTCATAGTCTATGAAAGCCATGTAGAGAGGTTGATTGTACTCCGCAGATTTTTCAATTACCTGATTTATGACATGGATATGATCCATCGTAGAATATCCCTTCCTGAAGCCAGCCTGTTCTCTTGGTTGGCTGAAGTCAAGTGTTGCCCTCATTCTATTGGAAATTAGCTTGATGAATATTATATATATATATATATATATATATATATATATATATATATATATATATGGTGTCCCAGCTATCACGCAGCCCGATTTAAAAAAAAGAGGAACGGCGTTACGCGAAGCAAACCTAGTGCGTATATTGTTTCCAGTACAGTGGAGTAGCCGTCAGTCATTTTTCGTTACTGAGATTTAATTAGGTTATTGTCTATAATTATTTAACTCTAGAAGTACTGTCATAATTATCAAAATGTCAATGAGAAAATTGTAGACCAACATGAAAACTCCCGATACAGCTTTCTGTTGCTCAATACGTGCGAATAAATGTGTTTTTCCGAGTGTGAAAGGAGCCCGCGAATGCACGCAGAATTGCCGCGCCAGTGATCGCGCGAGGCACGTTGCGTCTATTCGCGGGCTTGTTTCGGAAAAACAACATCGAGCCACACGTGTGTACAAATTTTCGTGTCTGATAATTGTATAGGCGGGAACAAATAAAAGGCGAAAGCTTGCACTAGGCCGCCCGAAGCTCAAGACACAGCGAAGCCGGCCGATTGATCGCGTCTCTTGTTTGTAGCTAGGTTATCTCTGTCTGTCTATCTTTCTTGCTTTCTTGCTTTCTTTCTCTCGCTTTCTCTCTTTCTTTCTCTCTCTTGCATTCTCTATTTCTTTTTCTCTCTATCTCTCCTTCTTTCTCTTTCTTTCTCTCTCGCTCTCAGTGTCTCTTGCTCTCGCCCAAAGGAAGGCGTGTTGTAATTGTCAGTACAATGCAACCATACGGTTCCCATAAACGCGCGTTCTGCAAGCGTGGGTGTCTAACGCACAACAAAGAAGAAAAAAAAGTAGGTGTTATGGCGCTCTCAGTGCTTATGACCCTCGCCTTCGGACCGTGGGTACCCGGGTTCGAATCCTGCCTTGACAAGAACGTTCGTTTTGTTTTATTTATTTATTTCTCTCGGGCTGCGAGCGCAGACGTGCCAGGATGACGTCACGGAGTATGCGCAGTAGCGCGCAGCTGGCGGGAGCTCAGCGGAGCCGTGTTTGGTGTGGCGTCGCCTTGTTCCCATGGCTACGGCGCGGCAGTTTCGTGCACAAGTTACGGCTGGCTTAACCTGTCGAAGAAGACGACGACGCTCGAGCCAGTGCTGATGATAATGGGGTCAGGTGCTCGTATAGCGGGGTCAGGCTCGCGAAATGGTCTTTTCTCTTCGGCTTTAAGTTGCTTCATCTCAGCTGGGGATTGAACCGTATGCGTTTCTATTTGTTGCATCAGTGATTTCAATGAAATTATGCACTGTTCGCTTCACTTTGCTGAGCGTTTGTAGCCTCAGCCTTGCGGGGGTATGAGCCATTGCATTTTTGCTTGCTTATTAGAAGGGGGAGGCATGGGCCATTGAGAAGGTCACGTGTTACAGTGGAGCTGCATATGTGTAGCCTATCTGTAGGACCTCAAAACTCCCGAGCCCTCTACGAGGAGGCAATGCAAACCAGCAAGGCATGTTGCTACCCATGGCGTAGCAAGAGAAAAGCTAGGAAACACGCGGCGAGGATCGTTCCCGAGAGGCTGCCCGTAAGCGGTGGGCTCGACAGGAAGACGAGGTCGCGAAGCGGTGAAAGCGACGCAGCTACCACGCCAGTAAATTGGACGAGCACAAAGGTGCGAATGCGAAATTTCAGAGGGCTTTCTGTACAGCTGCCCATGAGGCCCAACCATAGAGTAATATAGTAAATATAGTAAATAGTAATATAGGCCCTTGCGGCCGACTTTGGCTCTCAGCGCACCTAGCGGAACAGGCGAAATGTCCCAGCCTCTAAGATGGCCTCGCACGCCGGTGAGTCTCAGAGGCCGTGGTTTCATTGTCGTTTCTTTTATTATTATTATTATTATTATTATTATTATTATTATTATTATTATTATTATTATTATTATTATTTTCTTTATTTTGTGACCAGTAACGTTGCATATATCGAGTGATTTCTTGCAGGCGCTTGGGCCGCTCATTATACGAGGTCTGTTAGAAAAGTATCCGACCTTATTTTTCTTTGCGAAAACCTGATGGATATGAATCAAGCGCGCTTGCATCATTCGAACTTGAACCGTCGAGCACATGCGCGAATTTTCTCCCGCCTGCCTGCAGCGCCAGTCGCTGGGACGCAACGTTTGAGTGAGGTAGTGCGCAGTGCTCTCGTCGTTGTTTTTCATTGCAAGGCAAATGGCTGAGCGACTGGAGCAGCGCTACCAAATTTTGCCAGAAACTGGGCGATAGCGAAGCGGAAACCATTCAGAAGATTGAGACGGCTTTCAGTGACGAGGCTATGAGCAGCACACAGATTAAGGAGTGGTGCAACCGGTTTGAAGACGGCTGCACATCGATGGAGAGCGAGCCACGCTCCGGTCGGCCTTCAACATGTCGAAATGGGTGATGATGAAAATGTGGTGATGCGAGACCGTCGTGTGACTATCCGAGAAATTGCGGAAGAGGTGGGCATCAGCACTTTTTCTGCACATTCCATTATGACCGAAGATTTGGCCATGAAGAGGTCAACAGTAAACTGGCGCATCCATCACGACAATCCTCATGCACATTCCTCGCACTTGGTTCAGACTTTTTTGGCGAGAAACCAAGCTGCTGTAGTTCAACAGGCTCCTTACTCTCCTGATATGTCCCCCTGCAACTTCTGGCTGTTCCTCAAAATCAAGTGGCCATTGAAAGGAGCGCGATTTCAGACAAGATAGGACATTATGGCTGCAACGACAACTGAGCTAAACTCCATTCCGAAAGAGGGCTTCTCGGAATGCTTCCAACAATGGCAGCACCGCTGGGAGAAGTGTGTGGAGTCGCAAGGAGACTACTTTGAGGGTGATTAGGTTTCCAACGCTCCAGTTCTGCCAGTTTTTTTTTTCTTCGGCCAAAGGTCGGATACTTTTCTAACAGATCTCGTATGTTGCGACGACGAGCGCACAACTAAATGTGGTGTTTCTCTTTATGATGGCTTTATTTAAATTCATATTTGTTATGTTTCAAGCTGTAACTTAGCCCAACAATCATGCCAACTGTTAATGAGGAAGCAGAACTTTATCGTTTGTGATATTGTGCTCCGAATAACTCACACCAATTAAGTATCGTAAACATATGTGCCATGTTCCTACAATATCAATCAGCTTGCTGGACAGCCAAGAACACGATAATAGCCGACGACCATTTATTGCAGCAATATTGTGAGAAAAGTGGCAGACACATGAAAACAGGAAGAAACTGTGAAATGCAAGTAATAGAGAATAGTCGGAAATTAAGCGCGTGACGGCAATACACTTTACACAAGCATAGCAGCACATACAAGACTTGTGGCAAGTATCCAGATAATGACGAAAAAAAAAATACTACACAGACGAGCCAGTAATTAATTTACTGCAAATGACATTGTTTTAGAAGGAATAAGTATGACGCCTTTTCTTGTACTTCTAAGAAGGAGGGTAAATTAAGGTAGCAAAATTATGTGAACGATTGCGTGCCAAAATAAAATGGCTGCATAAACAATTGGGCATGCACCAAGATCATCACCTCGAATGTGCAATCCAGTGAGCCCCTCATTAAACAGCTGCAAGATATTGGCATCTCAGCCAATTAAGCACTTCGACTATGTTGGGGGACTTCACGTGCTGTCTTCGAAGCCTTGAAATCGTCTTCTGTTACTTGAAAATTTGCCCTTGCATGTGCATGATGTGCTTTGGCTGTAGGGTGTACTTTGAGGACTTGAGGAAGGAATAGCGGTGATTCCTGCAATACGTAGAATAATAGAGGCTAACGATAAGCAATACTGGAGCCTTCAAAGCTTTTCAATGTAGATGCTATGTTTCTTCGTGTAATGCATATTTTTCTGATCTAACACAGGGACTGCCTGTGGTGTTATTGTATGTCATCAAAAAGAACAGTTGTCAAGGAAGCAATGTTATAAATGCTTAGAAACAAGAAACTTTCTTCGCTAAGGACTCCTTAACCAATGAAAACATGAAAACACGTATCTTCAGCCCAATGCAAAACAGCTAACAACGCTCGCGCGCTACATAGCCTGGTACAGAGGTTGAAAGAGCAGCCATTATTTCTTTGCAACAAATATTGCAGCTGTACGACTTAATAAATAGCCATATTTCAATTGCAAAACCGGCACACCATACTTTGTCAGAAGCCGCTGCGCGCAACCTCCTTGAATAATTCAACATAAAGTGCTCTGCACCGAACGCCGCGAGGGCGCTGCGGTCGCCGAGGTCTGTGGACGTGCTCCTATCGGCTCCGTCATCTTCACATGATTCCGCAGCGATTTCTATCCAATTTCGCCGAAGTTCTTGCACCAAGAGTTTCGTGAAGTTCCAAGGAAACCGTGGATACCCGATTTGGAGGTAGGGCACCATTTTTGACGAATCTACGAGAACATTTCTACCGCGTCCACGCCGCTACCGAACTGACCCTAGGCGTGCACACCAGACGCTAGGCTCAGCCGACGCGTTCGCCGCGCGCCGGTCGGAACGCGAGAGCTCGGCGAGACGCCACCCGCCCTTCGCGCTAGGCGCGACACGGAGAGAATGGCGACTTCCAGCGAAGAAATGGATAGCTCTGCGGAGGAGTTACCAGCAACTCCGACTACTTCAGCAATACCTAATGAGCAAGAGGACAAGACGGGCTGGAAAGTGGTGATAAGCCGGAAAACGAAGAAGAAGGAACGCGCCGAAGCAACTGCGCCACAGCAAGCACAACATACAAGCGGCGGGCAGGTGAGCTCTTCTCGCACGCCTCCTAACATTATGAACCGGGTGATTAGAGCCTCACGCATGCCACCCCTACCGCAAGACAACATCAAGGTAGTGCTTCGCCCAAAGGGCGGCTTGAACATACAAAAGATCGGACCGACCTCAGTGAGTAAAGCCCTCATGGCAGCAGTAGAACTTAATCCAGAGCAGACCACGGAGGACATTATATGTCCCAATATTACGCAGAATATCATGGTGGCGAGCACGCCCTTTCGAGAAAATGCAGACAAGTATACGGACGTAAGGGCTATCCGAATAGCCGGAAAAGAGTACGCAGTCAGCGCTTACGAAACTGCCCCAAGTGACACCTGCAAGGGGGTAATCAGATACATCGACACTGCCGACGATCACAGGACGATTGAAAGAAACATCGTGAATGACCGCAACCCCTTCGCACTAGCGGCGAAAAGAATCAAGAACTCAGGATCAGTGATCATTGTGTTTGATGGACTTCGCGTCCCAAACTTCGTAAGATATGGACCAACACTGGTACCCTGCTCCTTATATCGCAAACAAGTGGACATATGCTACGTATGCGGCAAACTCGGACATCGTGCGGACGTTTGCCCCGAGCCGGGCTCCACCGAATGCAGGGGCTGTGGACTTCCTAACCCCACCTCATCCCATGTGTGCGATCCGAAATGCAAGCTGTGCGGGGGCTTGCACGCGACAGCGGACAAGGTGTGTAAGAACCGCTATCTCATTCCATACGTAGTACGCGCACGACGACAACGAGCACGACTGGAGCAACAAGAGAAGGCACAGCTAGTCGAAGAAGAAAAGCAACACGCGGAACGAGGCCGATCTACGTCGAAGACGCCGGGACGCAGCCGCTCACGCTCTCGATCGAGGAGCCACACACCTGCGAGGGCAAGCAGGAGTCGTTCAAGATCACAGGTGCGCTTCGGTGGAAAGAACAACGGAGGCGACGGCACGTGGGCAGACAAAGTCAGAGGAGCTACGACGACCACGCCATAGGAAAGTGAGTCCCGCAACCCAGATAAAGAGCGGATAGCTATGTTAGAACAGGAACTAAGAGAGCTAAAAGCCGCTTATACTAAGCTAACACTCGAATTAACTGAAATACGTAAAGCGAACATCAGTAGGCCAACGCGCACTCCCGGACCACCAACCGACATCGAAACTCCCCAGCCAGTTGAGATTGCGAGACAGGGAGAACAATGCGAAGAATGCCCGCCTCCTAAGAAGCGAGCTGTAACGCAACCGCGAATGGCCGTGCGATCAGACGTTAAGGACGCCATGGACGCCATGAGCGAGAACATGAGGCTCATGCACGAAAGCATGGTGCGAATGAACGAGAAAATGGACATATTTAGCACGCGAGTTCAGAAAATGGAAATGTATCTAAACAACACTGTAGCACCGTCCCTGGAGAGGATGAGTTCACAACACGTCGGTGCGCAAGGCCCACAACATGACGGTTTCACTGCAAGTGAAGGGGGCTACAACAGCCAACATGGCAATGACAAATAAGACACGAAATCTCCGCATCTGGCAATGGAACTGTAGGGGGATCGCCTCAAAAAAGGCGGTCCTCCTGCAGATGGTCAAATCACAAACCGAGAAGCCACACGTCATCTTCCTACAAGAAACACTCGTAACTGAACTGGCCCTTACGGGATATAAAGCCGAAGCCCACAGAAACGAGCAAGGCAGAGGCGTCGCTATTCTGATTGGAAAGAAGATCCCGTACATTCGGCATGAAATCCGCAACGCAGCCTGCTATCTAGAACACCTCACGATCGAGATCATACCAAATGACCACGTAGGGAACAAGCAAAGCATTTTTCTCACTAATCTGTACAGCAGCCCTAAGGACACGAGGCAAGCATTCAGAGGCATACTGGGCAAGATCGCGCGCCTCGCCAAAGATAGTCCGCTGATTGTAGGTGGGGATTTTAACGCCCCACACCAGGCGTGGGGCTACGCGTATCCCTCTAGCAAGGGAGATCGTCTTCACACGACAGCCTCCGATCTCGACTTCACGCTGATCACAGACCCAGAAACCCCAACTAGATGTGGCACTTCCACATAGCGAGACACCACACCGGACCTCACTTTCGTCCGGGGCGTAGAGAAATGTGGCTGGCACAACTCGGGCATAGACCTTGGCAGTGACCACTATATTCTCCGAATTGATGCAGAGCTACCGGGAAAGAAGCAAAGGGAGTACAAACTAATCGATTGGGACAAATTTCGTGCAATACGGACGCAGCCATCCAACTCAACAGGAGCAAACACGAAGCATACGATAACTAGTTGGACCAAACAGCTCAAAGCAGACATCGTAGCCTCGGAACGAACGATTACTACGGACGTTAAGGTAGAGAGAATGGACAGTCGGCTAGCGAATCTACTCGAAGCCAAACAATCCATACTAGCCAGGTGGAAGGGTCAACGTTTCAACAGAAGACTACGAAGGAAACTCGCCGAACTCAACAAGACCATTGAAGAATACTGCGTGGTTCTCTCCCGACAACAATGGGACGAAGTCTGTAACTCTTTCAACGGGCAAATACGCAAAGGGAGTGGGTGGAGGCTCATAAAACACCTCCTCGACGAAAACGGAACAAAGTCCAAAACTATGCAACGAATCAGGCTAAGCAAATTAGTACACCACGCGAAGCAAAGCAGTACTGCCGAAGCACTTATAGAAGACCTTGCCAAACGGTACTTACCGCTTAAATCGGGGCAATCTCGTAGCTTACAAAGGAAGAACTACGACGGTGTCCCTAACTCGGAGCTAGATGCGGACTTCACAGAAAGCGAAGTACGCTTCGCAATTCACAACCTCAACAGTAACTCTGCAGCAGGCCCCGATGGTATCACAAATCGGACTCTCCGAAATTTAGACGACACATCGGTCATGTTCTTAACGCAACAAATCAACGAAGCCTGGAAAACCGGCCATCTACCTGCAGAGTGGAAGCATGCCAACACGGTCCTCATCCCAAAACCGGGCAAGCCGCTGGGGCTACCAAACCTGAGGCCGATCTCACTAACGTCATGCCTTGGAAACTAGCCGAACACGTCATCCTGAACCGACTATCGGAATACGTAGAGGAAAAGGAGTACTTCCCCTACAATATGATCGGCTATAGGCCGGGTCTCTCAACGCAAGACGCTATGCTAAGAATCAAGAAAAGTCTGCTGGATCGCCCCACACGAGACACCAAGGCGCTACTAGGACTTGACGTGTAGCAAGCTTTTGACAACATCCAGCATCAAGCCATTCTCAAAGCCATATCTGAACACAATCTTGGAACACGTTTCTACCGCTACGTCAAGGCGTTTCTGGAGGATCGAACGGCCACTCTCCGGATAGGCGAGCACATCTCGGAGATCTTTGAACTGGGCGATAAGGGAACACCGCAAGGCTCGGTACTTTCCCCATTCTTATTTAACTTGGCGATGACAAAGCTCTCTCGCGCACTGGGTGAAATTGCAGACGTGGAGCACACCATATACGCAGACGATGTCACCATCTAGAGCACTGGTGGCAGTGATGCGGAATTAGAATCTCGCATGCAAGAAGCCATCTCGGTTACTGAAGCCCATCTCACCCCAATGGGACTTCGCTGCTCTTCCAGAAAATCCGAGCTACTCATCTACCATCCCCCAAGACCAGGGCGCCCGTCCAACGACTGGCGCAGAAACCACACTCCATGCATTGAGTTACACGACAGGGACGGAAATCGCATACATACGGTTGACAAAATACGAATCCTAGGACTAATCATCCAAAGTAACGGCTCCAACTGGGTGATGCTGGACAGCATCAAGATCAAGATTGCGAACGCGATCCGAATGTTTCGGCGCATCATGAATAGGCACAGGGGACTGAGCGAGGACAACGCCATTAGAATGGTGCACGCTTTTGTACTCTGTCACATCACATACGTGGCTGCGATGCTCAACTGGAAAAAAGAACACCGGAAAAGGCTCGAAGTACACATACGACGAGCTTTCAAGACAGCGTTGGGGCTCCCCGATAATGCCTCCACTGATCTACTCTTACAGCTAGGAGTGCACAATACGCTTGCCGAAATCATCGAGGCTCAGCACACGGCACAGATCGCACGCCTATCAGGTACCAAAGCGGGCAGAGAGATTCTCGTCAAGCTCAGCCTGAACACCATAGCGGAAAGGGACAACGTCTTGCAGTTACCTAAAGTCATGCGAGAAGCAATTAAAGTGCTCCCCTTCCCAAGAAACGTACACCCGATCCACAATCAAGGAAGAAGACTCGCCCGCGCCAGAGCACTCGCGGCAGACGCGACAAGGTTTCCCGACCAGACAGCTTTCGTGGATGCTGCGTACATACCGGGAAAGCACGCCTACTCGGTAGCAGTAATCGACGGACACGGGCGAACGCGCAACTCACTCACGCTCTACACTAAAAAGCCAGATGTAGCTGAACAAGCAGCGATAGCACTAGCGCTCAAAGACTCGAGCTTCACAACTGTATACAGCGACTCTAGAGCAGCCACTCGAGCTTTCGCCAAGGGCGGGATAGACAAGACGACGCTACGAATCTTAGGCGGAAGTAACATCACCGATCACTCGATCGTATGGTTCCCGGCACACATGGGCAGCTTAGGGGGCGGCCTGCGGAATCTCAACGAGATCGCACACGAGGCGGCGCGAGGACTCATCGATCGCGTCCCTCCGGTTTCCCCCGCTACCCCGCATATCGAGTACAGGGATCAATTATTCACTTACAACGAGCTCACTAAACACTTTTATCTAAGCAGACGACAGTTCCCCCTCCCGGATAAGAAATTAACGCGCAGCCAATCAGTCACGCTACGCTTGCTCCAAACGAACTCATACCCCAACCCCTGGCGCATGAAGCACATCGACCCAGACTACGACGGACAACATGCGTGTGAACATTGCAGTGAACGCGTTGACTTGAACCATATGCTGTGTGGTTGTGCATGGAGTGACGATTACGCCAAGAACAAGGAACATTGGGACATAGTGCTAAAAAGTGCTTCACTACACGACCAACTTCGGGCTGTCCAGAAGGCCCGCGAGGCGGCGGAGAGCTTCGGGCTCTCTGTGCCGACGTGGGAGGTGCCCTCTACACCTGGCGCCTAGCCAAGTGTCCTTCAGGACCCCTTCTTTGGGAAATAAAGTTTTACCACCACCACCACCGAACGCCGCGGTGGCTCACGCAGTAGAATGTGTGACAGGCACGCTGAACCACGGCGAAGCACTCGGTCGTTTTTTCGGGAATCGGCTGCCTACGTTCGTAGTGTGTACGCTGCTCAAGAAACAGCGCCGGACTGGATGCCTTTATTGGACGCGTGCACATGCTTGCCTGACTTTTGAATATGTACCTGTAGCGCCTTGTTTCTTGTGTTGCTGAAGATACTGCTACCATGCAATAAGGAAAAAAAACGCCGCGGTGGCTCAGTAAGCCAAAGCGTTGGGCTGCTGAACACGAAGTCACGAGATCAAATCCCGGCCACGGCGACCACATGCCGATGGAGGGAAAATGCAAAACGCCCTGTGCTTCCGTTGTAGTGCACGTTAAAGAACCCCAGGGGACCAAAATTACTCTGGAGGCCGCCACTACGGCGTGCCTCACAATCAGAACTGTTTTTGGCACGTAAACAAGGAAGAAGATAAAGGCATGTCTTCACAGGCCGCATTTCTTAATGAACTATTTTATTTTATTTTCGAACTTCGTCATTCTCTCGAACGCGCCTCGAAGCTCAGACGCTGCCGCGTCACTGTTATCGCTGGTATCACCACTCATTGCTGCGCATGATAAAAAAAAAAAATCCAGAATGAAATTGCACGTTACGAGAGGGCAGCAGATGTTTATGGCTTCAAGGCCGCCATGCCCTCCTCCGTCACTCGTTTATGCGGCTAACAGTGGCACAACGAAATACGAAGAGAATAAGTCTTCAAGAACGTGCAAATGAACTTAGTGTGGCCTTACCCTGAAACGGCGACGAAGCAGCCGTGTCTGGCAGAACAACCCATCAACGAGATTCGGGTGATTTTACAGAATAACGATGCCGCTAGCCGGGCGGGCTTCGCGCGTGATGGGTCGGGGCGCCTTTGAAGCTGCTAGCCACGGCCGCAGCCGCAACCACGTTTTTCTTAGGGGCCTGCATAATTTTTTTTTTGATGTGCTCTGCCACCTAACGGAATCTGCGAATTTCCATAGCTCGGCCGCGAAACGGCTCGAGTGTCCGCTCTTCTCGTTTACTATGTCACTGTATGGCCCAACTTCGGGACCGCAGACTTGAGCGTAAGCTAGAGCAGCGAGCATCACGAACCAGCGAGGAGGCGCCGAGGAGGATGCCCCGGGCTCGAGCAGAAAGGCCCCCAGATTGCGAAGCGATTAATGCGGAGCTACGACGAAGGTACCACGCTCGGAAGGCTGATACTTAAAGGGCTGCGGATGCGCGATTCCGCCGAGACTTCGTGGACAAAACGTTTGGCTTCAATTGTCGTGTGTGTGATCGATTGTGGTTTGAAAGTGACATATCGGTGATTGCGAACATTCGTGACGTGACTAAACGCGACAGCGCGATTGCCGTGTTGGTGCGTGTAGTGATCTCTGTGTACTTGTTTTACAGCTCCGCTGGAAGCCCACATTCGCAGAGTGGAACGACTGCGATTTTTTTTTATACCACTCGACTTGACGCCGCATTTCTGTAGGTTGTATGCGTGATTCCAGTGCATGTATGCACTGTTAGCTTCAGTTTGCTGAGTGCTTGCAGCCTCCGCATTAGGAGAGGGGTCAGCCATTGTGTTATTTCGCTTGCTTAGGGAGGGGGTATGAGCCATTGCTGCTGAGGAGCGTTTTTGTTGCACCGGACCGGGCGACGCGTCTTTTTTTCAAGGCCATCCGGGGTTTGAGCCACTTAAGGCTTTCGCCTGAACAGAAATTCTCAAACACTACTTTTATTAACAACTTTGAAAAGTCCAACCATGTCTTAGCCAATCTTCCATAGTAGGTAGGAGCCACATGTTCGATAGGTAACAACAACGAAACAAAAACGACATGCGAAAGAAGAAGAAGAAGTATCGTTCTGAGACCATGGGCCACGCTTTAGCCAAAGAGACCATAAACCCGCGCACGGGCATGACTCCGAAAGACACCCGGTTGCTCAAGCAGACGTGGCGAAACCTGTGCGACCACAACCGCAACTACGGCG
This sequence comes from Dermacentor silvarum, assembly GCF_013339745.2. Taxonomy (NCBI): domain Eukaryota; kingdom Metazoa; phylum Arthropoda; class Arachnida; order Ixodida; family Ixodidae; genus Dermacentor; species Dermacentor silvarum. The sequence continues at coordinate 110,031,231 of NC_051155.1, forward strand.
TGCTCATCTTACAGGCGTTCTTCCACAAGCAGCCCGACACCATGCACCTGTTCAGACACTTTCGCGGCAAACCCCTCCAGACCCTGCCCGGCGACATCTTGTTCAGGACGCACGCCTGTGCCTTGGGCTACCAGCTCACCTCCATGGTCGACAACAGCGATGACGTCGAGCTGTTGGAGGCGCTCATCCGCAAGAATGCCGAGGTGCACAACAAACACCCGGGTGTCATGCCGATGCACTTCCACATCATGGGAAAAGCCGTGATGGAAGTTCTGCAGACCAAGAACGGAAAGCTTATGACACCTGGCGCTCTCTTGGCATGGGAAAGGCTGTTCACTGTAAGTGCACGTGAGAAAATTACTGTTGTCCACGCCCTCTTGCCTATATATCTAGCCATGTTTCCACCCTCTATTAACGACTGTTTACAGTTTCAACAATTTTACGCAGATGCATACAGAAGCAACGTGTGCCTCTGTACAATTGTATAATTTATTGAACTTTTTTATCGGAAAAGCAAGCCTGGCCAGAGAGTGGGCCTTTACGTTGTCCTGTTATGACGTCGTCTGCAAAAAAATGTACTTGAAAAGAATAAATTATAAACCAATCACTCTGCTCAGCAAACGTATATTGTTGGATGACGCCAGCGATACGTTAGAAGACGTACACTGTAGGAGAAGTGAATGAAAAAAATCTTATATTTGCTAATTGCATGTTTTCGCCCCTCAGTCTCTGGCGGAACTTTCTTTTAAAGGAAATTCCTGCCAAAAGCAAATGAAATGTGAATGCCAAATCCCAAATATGTGCCATTTTGCTTTGTGAGATGTCACCTCTAGTATTATGGCCAATTATTACTGCAAGAAATGGCAGCCTACATTAGCAGTACATAAAAGCAGTTTGCACATGGGCATATGAGTGTTCCCTTCAGCCCTATCGACAACGTGAAACGTTGCTAAGTGTAAAGTCAACGGCTGTGACTTCAACTTTTGTTAAGTTGTAGACCCCGTTTCGATCTTGGCGTTCCAAATAACGCAAGCGAATGGATTGGTTCCTTTTCTTTCTTGTTTCGAACGTCTCACTTCAGCATCAGGTCCGGCTGCCCGAACACTGCGTGTCCTGATTATTGGACACCATGTTTTTGCTGACTTATCGTTGCCTATTCTTTTAGCAGACTGGCTTGGACAGCTCACCGCAACTGCTGAATTCCAGAAAACGATTATTTCAACGAAACACCCTGTTCCGTGCTCAACACACGTTTTGGTGGCAATGTCATGTTTCAGCGTAGCCATAGAGACTTATAGCTGAGCGGGTTTAGGGGCCAGCGGTACGCGCAGGCGAGTGGAGACAGAAGCAATCCGCTGCATGAAAGAAAGAGTGGTAGCTTAGCGATACTTCGCTCGGTCGAGTGAATATTGGCAAATAGAAGAGGCACGTGTATTCTGCAGCAAAAATACAGAGACCACTTAGCACATCCTAATGGAATGCGAAGGAATTCGCCCAGTGAGGCCCGTAGGTAAAGTACACCTTCCAGAAGCGTTTGGTGCATACATACATACATACATACATACATACATACATACATACATACATACATACATACATACACGTATACACGCATACATGTATACATACACCCAAATACACAAACGCACACATACATACACACACATACATGCCTATCACGGACTTGAAGTTCCCAAAGAATGATAGTCGTGATCGCCATCACCGTATACCACCGTACAACAGCTCGTTTTCCGCAGCACTTACCGATGAACAAGCGCCGGCAGTAACGTGCTTCCCATATTGTGTGTGATGGTGAATTGCAACGGCGGATTCCGAACAGCTAATCAACTCCGCGAGCGAGTGTCTCTTTCTGCCGTAGAGCAAGGCCGCCAATTCCAAGACTGAAACACAATCCCAGCCACCGGAGCTTAACGTGTCACCGGAAGTGCTGTACCAAATTCAGGATTACGCAAGGTATACCGCACGTCTGGTCTTCCTCTTGTGTTGTTTGCTGCACTTATCAGCATTAAGATATACAAGTTGGCGCTTTCACTGTCGTACCGCGCAAACAATGCGGCGTATTGGACTAGTTGCCCCTTGTGTCTGCCATAACCACGATGTCCACCACTTGTATACAGCAGCACCGCTAAGTTGGTAAGCAGTAAAAAAAATTGTCGCAGTTTCACTCGAAAGGCGAAGCAAGAAATGCGATTGCAAATTAGTAGAGAGCTATATGACGTAAGGATAGTAGTTTTATCAGCTGTACAAACTTGGACATGCAGCAGCACCAGCAACGCGCAGAAGTGTTGTCAACGCCGTCGGCGTTTTGCACGCGTTCGCACCGAACGCGCGCGGCGTTTTTATATAAATACGTATTTGGTGCCGCAGCTAAACGTCGCCTCCCCTCCCTCCCTCCCGTCCCCCCACAGCCTTTCGGGCGACGGAAAAAGTTACGGTTGCTCTCTATATGTCGAAAGGAGGAAAGAGACGCTTAATTCTGCAGTCCTTCAGGGAGCACGGCGCCGAACGCGCGTTTGCTCTCCGACGTGCGTTCGCTCCCCGTGAAAGCGCGCGTCCCTCGCGCCCTTTCACTCACACATACAGCGTCCGGAGCGCTGCGACGATTTCATCACCGTTGACATCATACGGAACCTGACGGCGACGGCGACGACGATGCCGACGGCAGAAATCTGCCTTGGAGTGTCCATATAATTGCTCTCGCAATAAAAAAAAGTTGTCGCAGTTTCACCTGAAAGGCGAAGCATCAATTGCGATAGCAAATTTGTAGAGAGCTATACGGAGTAATGATAGTAGCTTTATCAGCTGTATAAACTTGGACATGCAGCAGCACCGGCAACACGCAGAACTGTTGTTGACGCCGTCGGCGTTTTGCCCGCGCTCGCACAAAATGTGTGCGGCGTTGGTGACTGTTGCCGGAGCCTCTGATATAAATAGGCACTGTGTGCCGCAGCTAAACTCACCTCCTTTCCCTCCCCCTCCCCCCACGGCCTTTCGTGCGTCAGAAGAAGGCGCGTTTGCTCTACATATATGGTGATTGTAAAGGAGGAAAGAGACGCCTACTTCTGCAGCCCTTAAGGGAGCACCGCACAGAACGCGCGTTTGTTCTCCGCCGTGCGTTCACTCCCCGTGAAAGCGCGCGTCCCTCGCGCCCTTTCACTCGCACATACAGCGTTCGGCGGCGCGCGGCGACGATTTCATCTACATTGACGTCATACGGAACCTCACGGCGACGGCGACGACGACGGCTACGACGACGCCGCCGGCAGAAATCTGCTTTGGGGTGTCCATATAATTGCTATCGCAATAAAATTGGAAGACGCTTAACCTTAGCCTTTAAGAGTGCACTGCGATAGCGCTATCGGGCCCCGTTCACATCGTATTTTTCTTTCAGTGGAAGCGCTTCACTGCAACACAGAACATGGGAAAGCCAGCATACAAAGACCTAGCTTACAGCGATCCCCTTAAAGTCGGCCTCACTTTTAAACAGAAGTGCATTGCTGTGAAGACGTTCTTGCAGGGCTGAATAAGAGGTCTTATATAAAAAAATGTGGTTGATCCCTCTTATATAGGAATCGGTATAGAACACGAAAGTGAAACGTGTCTTCACAGAAGTAGTGTAATGTTTATTGCACATTGATATATAATGTCTATTGGTGTTTTGTGGCTAAAGCGCCCTTAGGCGTTGATGCACCCACGCTGACGCCTGGTGGGACGTCTCCTCCATCACGACTACCAACGTCGATGACCATGAGCAACCGTCGTGCATATGGAAGCTGCACTACGCTGCACACGCTAGCACAACGCGAAAGACGAAGCACGTAACTGACACACTAATACAACGCGCAAGACAAAGCACGTAACTGAATCGTCACCGAGTCAAATCAGCGCGTACAGCGCGTCGTAATTGCAGCCTCCGCGATCAACTTCAGCAACATTTTCAGAGCTAATTGCGGAGGCCACGCTCCGCTGTGCTGAGTACGGTGAACGCCACCTAGGTGGCGTTGGTAGTGCTTCTTGATGCCAGCGTCCCTTCGAATGCTGGCATCGAGGCGTCGTAGTGCTGAGACCACCGAAGCGTTCACTGTCGGTGCGCGTTAGTGTCATAATGCAGTACTTCTCTTTTCTGCTCGTAGGCGGCGGCACCGCCCCGAGCAAGAGCGCGGGTACACGGAGGAGTGTTAAGCCCAGACCACACGTACGCTTGCGGACGCGCGTAAGCTCGCGTCTACGCGCCTTGCGGTTGCCGCGCCTAGCGAGGAATGGCGTTTTGCATCCACAAATACGCGCGACAGCGCGCGCTCACTGGCATCACTTGTTTACACCTTGGCAGACGCCACTTCGTATTTCGTTGTTGGCAGTGCTTCAAAATGCTTCGATATTTATAAACGTAATTTTTATCTTTTTGGAGCTGTTAGATCAGCCCAAAAAGTGAAGAAGAAGCACTTTCTTGCATGGTATAATTCTGCTTAACTGAGAGTTGAATGTACCGCGCCGTCGCTGCGTAGCCAGGCGCGCCGACGCGAGGCAGCCCAGGCGCGCGATAACTGAGAGGAGCTGATCAGCGAGATCGCGCCGCGTTTCGACGCGTACGAGCCGTGCCGCACCGTCTGCGCATGCGTGGGCGCGCGGACGCGAGCTCGCGCGCGTTAGCAAGCGTACGTGTGGTCTGGGCTTTAGATATATAAGGCGCGTCTGTGTAGCTCTCTGCAAATGCGTTTGTGGCGCAATGGGTTAAACGCTCGGCGATCTATCGTCGCGGACCGAGAGGTCGTGGGTTCGATTTCCAAATTTTGCATGCTTGTGGAACTTTTTCTTCTGGTTTCTTTCTTTGTATTATGTTCTATGACGTATTTCCGTGACGGAAATACGTCAGTGAAGTCTTGGTGGACCCCGGCATAAAACACTTTCGTGTTAAAATGTGAAGGTCCTAGCACCTTTTTTACTATTTTATTAACTGTTTGCTGTTGCCCCGACGCACACACGTGTCCAAAACGCATTAGGCAGGCGAAGTGACCTGACGTAGGGAGCCTACATGCAACGCCGTTTAAAACAGCGCTGGCATGTAGGCTCCCTAACCTGCCGACGATGCGAGCGCCATCTGGATATCATTAGCGCTAGTAAAGTACGCGAGCGCGCGGCTGTAGGTCTGATAGAAATTCTAGAAAAGGGGTTTGTGTTTAAGTTTCCTCGTAACAGAATTACGTTTTGTCGTATATTCAAATTACAATCCGACGCCGAATGGTAAACAATCCGGAAACCAAATACGACGCCGAATGGTAAAGTCATACTTTACCATTTTCCTAACAAATTTCACAGTGAGAAATTCATTTTTTTGTTCACCAAAAGCTTACACCACGTGGAGGGCTTGTGCGGTCGGAGTGGTTGGGGATGATTTTCTCCGCCACGGACGCCGACATCGCACGCGGACGCCGCACGCCGACGCCGCATTTTCTGCGACACGGAGCCCTTAACGCTATCGCGTTAAAAATAACTAGCCCTTCCTCTGTCGAGAAAGTGGGAGTAAGCGAAGCTTGTTGTGCGTGTACCTGACCTACTACTTTCCCGTAGATACGAGGCACGCACCGCCATTGTCGGGTTCCTGGAGGGCAAGACGACGCTATCAGAGGCGTTCCGCTTCGTTTGCCCTAAATTCAGGGTTTGCGGTTATTCGCTGATCTTTGGCCTCAACATCGCGCTCCCGTAACTCGGGCTTCGCGGCTCTTCACTGGCGTTTCGCCTGGACTTCGGAAGCCCTCACGCTAGAATCGGCCCTTCGACGACGAGCCCTTTCCCCAGTGAGTTCGCGGCGCCATTGCTCAAACGCAGCCTGCTCATCGGAGAAATGCGCCACGTGAGGTCTTCCCATTTGGCCGCCGACACTCATCTGAGGGGAGAGAAGCCCGGCAGAGCGCGCACCAACCACCTTTCCTTCACTAAACGACCCTAGTTGACCGCGCGCGTCCCGTGATCTGGCGCCGGCTCGCTTTCCCCGCACCGGGTCTCCGCTGGGAGCAGCCGACTTATTTAGCGTGACACCATCACCACCACCACCACCACCGACATTTGTGAGGCCATACAAGCTTCGCTTGAAAAACAAAAGAGCATGCGTGAAAGAGGTGCGTAACGCACAGTTCTCGTTCACTCCGCCAGTTTTCGTGGAGCGGCTTCGACTGCTACCCGGATGGACCGTGGATTGAAATCTGCTCTCGATTGACACTTAATCTGAAAGAAGCACGAAACGTTGTGGCAACTCCGGCATTTGAATTCGCTATGAAACCTCAGGACAATATGTCATTGCTGCAGTGCAAATTAGGGTGTCTTCATCCGAAAAAAAATATACAAGCAAGTTCGTGCCGGTGTATGTCTTCGCATTTATTGTGAGTAGCTTAGTGCACAACACCCACGGCAATAGATCAGGATGCTTACTTTTTAAGTGCCCCACATTCACTCAGAGAAAATTATTGGCGAAATATACCGTTTCGAAAGACAATTTTCACTTGCCTAACACATCTCACTCTGTGTTGCAGTGCATACGGCAGGCATTTTCCAATCCTTACTGGGAGCTTACCGCTGTCATTGAAAAGAACAGTGTACAATCATTGCATTCTACCGGTGCTAACATGTGGGACAGAAATTTGGAGGTTAACAAAGAAGCTCGAGAATATGTTAAGAACCGCACAAAGAGTGATGTAACCAAAAATGTTAGGCCTAAAGTTAAGAGACAGGAAGAGAGCGGTGTGGATCAGAGAACAAACTGGGCATAGCCGATATTCTAATGGACATTAAGGGAAATGACGGAGCTGGGAAGGCTATAAAATGCGTAGGATGGATAACCGGTGGACCATTAGCGTTATAGCATTGGTGCTAAGAGAAGGGAAGCGCAGTCCAGGATGGCAGGAAATTAGGTGGGTGATGAAGTTTGGAAAACCGGCTGTGGTTACTTAGTGGCTATGGTGTTGGGCTGCTAAGCATGAGGTCGCGGGATATGCGAAAACACCGGTGTACTTAGATTTAGGTGCACGTTAAAGAACCCCAGGTGGTCCAAATTTCTCGAGTCCCCCACTACGGCGTGCCTCATAATCAGGTCGTGGTTGTGGCACGTAAAACCCCATAATTTAATTTTAAGTTAGGAAATTTGCAGGCGCAAGTTGGAATCAGCTAGCGCAAGACAGGGGTAATTCGAGGTCGCAGGAGGAGGCGTTCGTCCTGCAGTGGATATAAATATAGGCTGACGATGATGACGATGATGATGATCTCATGTTGGATAGATCACAGCTTGAAATAAGTCCTAACGTGTGTTACAAACCTGTTGATTCACACGTTTATCCCTAGAACCTGCTTTCACTGAAACCATCTTCCTGTCGCCATTGCTCTCAGACACCAACAACTTCAACACTTCCGTGTATCATGCTTCCTGCAAATTTTTCTGCATGTGTTGTATATTCAATAGACCACACCTCTCTTTAATACATCCGGGCCTTGAGATTATACATAATAAATAATTATTCAATAAAAATTGCCAGTCACTTTAGCAAACGCGAAAGAGGGTGAAGGTGAAAGCCTGTGCGCTCAAGAGGTATTCATTAAATTGCTTGAGACTTTCATTCGAATGCGTTGTTACTTCTTATTACTTGTTTTATCCCACAAAGGTGGTGGGTTCGAGTGTCTTATTGGCACTACCTTAATTAGCTTTGGGTTAGTTAACTTCGCCCTAATTAACACATCAGGTCTTGGGTTCGACTCCCACATAAGCTCGAGGGTTTTACTCCCCCCGAAGGAGTGTGATCGATTGCCTGAAATAACTCCATCTTAATTTTCTTGCATGGTTTGCCACGGGGCGTAACATCATCTATCTTAATTAACTTTGCCTTTTTTGGCACGACGAGCGGCATCGGAGCCAACTCTGCAAGAAGACGATGATGAAGGCGCAAGCAGTGGCACGACCGCGTCTCTGTGCGAGGCGAGCTCGAATGATTTCCTGTGTCGCACGCCACGTTTTAAAGGCCACCTTCTGACGAGGAATTTAAGGCGTATTCAGACACAAGCATAAGTGTTAAGCTCATGGCTCTTGTCCTGAAAAATAAGCGTGTTATTTTGGCGTTTTGTCTGGTGGCACTGTTCCATAGTAATCTATATCTCGTGTTTGCAGTTTATCGCCATCGTAACGGCCACCGTTTTTGAGGCTTCGAAGGGGACTTGCGACGAAGGAAAGAAAGCTGAAGACGACGCCGACAACACCAGCACTGCTTCCAAGAAGCTCCAGCCGCAAAGGTCAGCGTCGCGCTCCTCGGCTTCGTCTTCGGCAGGTTCCAAATCGTCCACCAATGCCGGGCACAGTAAAATTACCACGTCCGCGCCCTCTCAACACAAGTCACAACGTCCGTCCACAACAGCCATCGTGCCATACAACCTGTCCTCGGAAGCCTCTGCATCGCACAAGGGACCGAAAGTATCACTTGCCAATTTACGCGCCCAGCAGTCAAAGATCTCGCTGAAGAAGCAGCCGAAGGAATCGGAGAAAAAAAACTGAATTCTGTACGGCCACTTACATATTCAGACAACCTGCCATTGTCCCAACCTTAAAAGTATGTGAACTATAGCAATTGAATGAATCGCAATTAAATAGCGTATCTCAGTGTGCCTTAAATGCTTTGATGGTGTTGCCCGGTGCCCACAATAGAACGCTCTTTGTAAGCAAGAGGCGATGGTATCTCCAAAATCCTCTGTTTCGCAAAAGAAAATAAACGTTTCATGTTCAATTGTTCCAATGGTCGAATGAATATTTCCAATACGCGTGCGCACACGGAAGTAGACAGAAAACACACCGCTATTCTAAGCGATATTGTTCATTTTTAAATTCTGTGGCTTCAATGTATGGGCAGGCGGCTGCGCCAGCGCGTGTTTGCAGAAGCAGCTTAGTAGGTAAAATCAACACAATAGACCGATCCCACCAACCGATCTGCGCATGCGCCAGTTTTTCGGATGTAGCACTGCCGCCATCTTGGTTGTAGTTAACTGGTAAACGAAATCACTGCAGTCCCCGCTCGTTCAGTACTGTACACTAGCTCCCCATACAACTCTATACAGCTGAGAGATAATATCATCAAAATGTCTGACTGGACTGCTGTCCTTTGTTATGAAGTTTATATATGTCCCCCATCTTAGAGAACGCTTTCCTTTCTTAATTATTTGGCTAAATGTTTTGGTCAATATGCATGTATACTTTAGGCACATACGTTTTTTTTATATGCAATAAGTACCATCAATACTATGGTGGCAAAATGATTAAAGAAACAGTGAAATCTATTTACAGGTTATGTACAAAAGACAGGCGGAGCAGGCAAGTCCCTAATCTCGTCATCTTCCGCCCAAGCTCGTGCTTCTTCCACCTTGTTTCCAGCGTTGTAACATATGGGCCTCCGTCGTGGAAGCACCGTCCCGGTGTGTCGTATGTGGAAGAAGAATGGTTGCGTTCACGGGGAGGCTGGGCATAGCAAGCGTGAGTCGTGACCGGGGCGATTTCGTATGTCGCATCTGTCACCTGGCGGGGGACCCGGTCCGGCGTAGCGCGACATTAGCTTTTCTAATAGGAAGACGCGGCGTCTAGGAGACCATAAAAGGACATGGTCCCCGGGAAGCATATTGGTCTACGGTGGCGACTTTCATAGGTGCTGTCCTGTTTGTTCTGTACATAGACAGGCGACGATGGGCTACTTGACATGCCTGTTCGGATGTGGCAATGGCGTCTTAGGCGTGTTTCGGCGCAGAATTTCGAGCAATGCGCAGGACGGTGTCGAAAGGCAATATGGGGTTGCGTCCGCACAAGAGATAAAATGGTGAGTAATCCGTTGTGTCCCGGCACGAGGAATTGTGCGCGAATGTGACGGAGGGGACAGCATTGTTCCAGTGGTCATGGGAAACGCACATTGAAAGTACGTCGGTGATGGTGCGATTAGGGCGCTCAGTGAGGCCGTTCGTCTGCGGATGGTACGCAGTAGTGAGTTTGTGCTTGGTTGCGTAGAAACGGAGCAGGTCGCTCACAACTCTGAAGAGGAAATACCCGCCGCGGTCTGTAAGAAGTTGACGAGGAGCACCATGATGAAGGATGACGTCGTGAAAAAGGAACTCAGCGACGTAAGTTGGGCAGGATGTCGGAATAGCTTTGTTGATCGCGTACCGATTTGCATAGTCGGTAGCGACAGCAATCCACTTGTTGTTGAAAGCAGATATAGGAAAATGTCGAAGCAGGTATAACCCAACGTGAAAGAACGGTTCTGAAGGCACGTCTATAGGTTGAACGTGGAGTAGAGGCGGCTTTTTCCGACACTGACATAGCTCGCAAGAAGAGACGCAGTGGCTGGCGGATCGGTATACAGTCGAACCCGGATCACGGAGAAAGAATCAAAGTTCCATATATAGGTAATTCGAGAAAAAAAAGCTGCGAACGAAATGACCTTCGTATGGTCTATCGCTTCAACGGAAACTGAGCGGCGAAAGCACAGCACGCATATAGCTATGGGTACCGCAAGGAAGTAATATTCCTCCACTTTTGTTCATTCTTTAAAATATTTGAAAAAATAAAATTTCACTTTGTTCAACAGTTCTCTCGCACACTGACGACACACCATTTTTTTTTTGCGGGAACCACCAAAAGAGAATTCTAACAGCAAGAAAGTCAAGTGTTATCAGTGGTGAAACAATAGGCAGAAGGGAAAACTAGGCGTATAAACACCAGCAGGACAAATATTGTGATGTATATGCCAAAGGGTAGAAATACTGAAATCCTGACTATCATTTGCATATCAAATAAATATTTAGAGATTGTTGATTTAATTTAAACTCTAGCTATAGGAGTCAGTAATTCATTGCAATTACTTTAGTTGAAACAACCATGCCGAATATTTGTGTAAAGATATATCTTCTGCTGTTAGTGTTATTGCACGAATGCGACATCTTTTTTTGCTAAAATCAATGTTCTGCATTATAAGTCATTATTATTCTCTGTGGTTCAATACCGCAGCCTCGTCTGGTGTAGCACGGGCATTGCAAACTGTCTAAATTACATATGCTTTAAAAAGAGCAGTTTGCTGTAACCCCAATGTGCCGTTTGCCTGGCCAACACATGATTGATGCCCAAAATGACATATTCTTGCTAAACGCTGACGAAATAGTTTTTCCGACCTACTGTACTTGGCATTGTAGAATTATAGGTTTATCTTAAGCGATAATTATTTTGTAAGTCTAACCTTGTCATTTCGTTGGCACGCCACTATCAAGGAGATAACACAAAAAGTATTACCCCTTCACCCCCCCCCCCCTCGCGCGTATTTAAGCCAGGAATTCCTTGCTTAATCTCCTTAATATACGCGCAAAAGATCACTTTGATCCTTTGCGTAGTGCACACGTTGCACTTAAAGTGTTCTGTCAGGACATTAGTATGGCAGAATAAGAAGGTGTGCGTCTTTCGGAAATGCATTTTGCACAGACCTTCAAGACTCGATTTTGTAGCTTTATGAACTGTCCCAGCGTTTTTATTTATTATACCGGTACCCGGTGGTTTAGTAATTATGTAAGTTTTAAAAACTCATTCTTTTATTTATACTGTGTCAACCATGCTAATAAAATTTATCGTGTGTGTGCTTTATGACACTTTTCTTAATCGTGAATATTTTTCGAATCTGTATGACGTTGCTTTAGGAACGATGCTGTTTGGCAGATATGCAGTTGACTGTTCAAGGCGGTAGGTCCTCTGCATGCACCTTTTTGTCCTGACTCTTATTTTCACAATTAAAGTAATGTTGATTGATTGTCTGATTATTTCATTGATTGTCTACAAACTGAACAAATGTAAACCAAAAATATGGTATGACACAAATATGGTAATTCTTATAAAAATAAACACCTTGCAAGTTTATCGACGCATACAAATGACGTAATTAAGGCGTGTGGACGGGAAGCTGCAATAGAGAATCGCAGCGTGTAGATGACACAACGCCAGCGTCCGCTAAACATATCAACACTTCTGTTAAGATGCGATGCGCCGCGTGTAACAATGACAGTGCTAACTTCGCCGGCTACGAACAATGGTGCGCAATACCACCTGAAGCAACCACGTCTCGCATAATTTTCCATGTACAACGTAGACAAACTCATGTGGTGTAAACAAGGCTACGTTTAACATCAACTCAGCACGAGCGCATTGAAGTAAGCGCTTTAGAAAATAAAATTACAATGTCCACAACATCTATAATTAGTATCCATCAACGCAGGACAATACGGAAAGCTTCGCTTACACCTATTCTCACAGCGCGTGGAATCTAGATCGTCTTTTTCTGAGCCTGTCGTTGCGTTTTCCTATGCGTTCTTTAAACTTCATTGTTGGGCTGCTTGATCTCGCTTCAGTGTTGATACTGTGACATAAAACAGCTTTCATATATATTTTTCGCGCAATATTTGTCAGCTGCCGTGACGGCTTCAAACTGCCCGATACTCGAGAAAATATTCGCTTTATCAATGTCATCCCAAAAGCCGCAGTAGAATTTACTAATACCTATTTGTAGCTAAATATTTTAGCTTATACTCCAACCAACCGTTTTAACCCTTGAATTGAAGTCTCGGACTTAAGTGCACTGCATTCTTTTAGGTCAAGCCATGACACTTTGTAATGAGGTATGCATGAAGTTGAGATGATGTACATCTGACAAACGCGCTCGAAGTGGTTTACTGCATAGCACCTAAAATCGTGGCAGCTTCTAGGAAATCATCAATGGCGAAACAAGTTTGCCGTTATGACTAAACACACCCCCTGGCTTGAAGAGAATAAACAGCAGCAACGTCTATAAATATTACTTAGCTCTGAAGCAGCTTTGTTAGGGTGCCTACAACTCAGTCTACTTTTCACTTGTGTTGTTCTTCTGTAATCGCGTCACCGTCGTGATATCGTATTGCTGGGACGCAGACGAACGCCCCTATAATCCACTGACCGAAGCAGTGCAGATAGGAAAGCCCCAGGAAATGCATTGTGTTGATTGTCGTAGTATCGCTGTGTGCAGAGTATATACAAAAAGTGGAATTTCTGTGAAGCAGCAAATTACTCGCCGACAACAAATAACGAAAAGCGGATCTTCGTCGCTTAAGGTATGCACAATATATGGGTACTTTTTATTTTTATTGTGTATGCTATTTTATTTTTATTGCCGCAAGTGTTGCCATTCGTTGCGCAATCCGGAGAGGAGAGGAGCATCGGAGAGCTCGAAAGAGAGTTGAATATTTCATTCAGCCCAGAGGTGATGAGGGCCGGTCGCCAAAGACACGTTTAGGAGTTGCGAAAGATGAACAGCTAAGTTGAGCTGAAAAAGCAGTTTTGGATACAGCACGCAAGAAAAGACGACTGTTTTGGCCTTCTGCTACCGGGTCATAGTCTGGTGTTTATTCATGAGCACCTGTGCCCGATGCTCAAGAATCTTCTCGGCCAAACTGTTGCATGTAAGAAAGAGGCGAAGTGGAAATACGCCTGGCCGACACAACCTCATTGCTGACGTACCACATTATTATTTGTCTGTTAGCTGTAGTGAACTTGTGACTTGCGTAAATTCAGCATAAAGTAACCTTAATTCAGGGTGTCGAGTAAACTCATTAAGCATTAACACGAACAAAATGAAAGCCACTCTATTTTAACGTAAAAATTCCAGGGCTTATATTACTGACCGTATAATTACCGAAATCTCGCAGGTGGAGGTAACATCCTCCGTTAAATGCCTCGGCGTCATTTGTGATGAATATTTTGCCTAGAATAAACATTTCGACATGGTCAGCGGTAACTTGCAGGCGTCGTGGGTGCCCTTGCAAAGGTAGGCTCTTCGTTGCAAACTTCCGTCAAATTATTAGTCTATAACGATATCTTTCCTTCACGCATAAAATACTGTCACATTGCCTGGGGAAACACTATAGGGTCAAACATTACAATACTTTCTCTACTACATAAAAGACTGTGCGTGGTATATAGCTACTTGGCCTATGACCCACACACTGAATCCCTTTTTTACGAACTTCAAGTTTGCCCTGTAAACTTACTATTCAATGAATTACTCTTGCAATGGTACTGTTCAGAAAAAAAAAACCAGGAAGGCACAATATTTTAGACTTATCCAACTTAACAAAAACATCAAAAATACAGCACTCGTCATAATGCGACCGGATTTATAACTCGCGCACGCACAAATTATGGTTCACAACTACTCTCCTACTTGTTACCGTCCTTGTTAAATTCACTTGGATTCTGATTACTTACTTGGTGCCTTGTGTTTCTGCAATATTGTCCTTGTATTTACATTGCTTTAAGTAGACTTCTTCATTGTGTATATATGTAAATTCCATTCTGTTCCAGTGTATAATGCTAACTAACAATGTCCGACTGCTGTTGCTAATACTTCTTTTCTTTATTTGTACTCACAGTTGCAAGGGGCCCACGCTCCTGTCAAGCTGAATTGATTCCGGCTTTTTGTCTGTGCCGCCTACTTGACGTATGGATGTGAAATAAATTTTCATTTCATTTGGTTTGATTTGAAGTGTTCTGGGGACGTATTCTAAACATGCACTGAGGCGCAGCTGGGCGCGAAAGTAGCTCGCCGAGTCAGCCGGCGAAGCCAGCACTCCAGTAAACACCATGTGGCTTTCGCGATGCGGCTGCAAGCCCTCGCACTACTACCGATTCTCGAAGGGAAAAATGAGGCATGACCATGCCGCGGGAAAGCTTCCCGATAGCGCGGGCGAAATCAGTGCGCTCCGCGGCCTACGAATGGAAGGATGCTAGGAGCCTCCTCTTTGGAACGGGGCGCTGGGTTGCGCCACCAAGCTCTTTGTTATGTTGCCTAATGTCCTACCCGTCATCAAAAAAAAAAACGAAGAACTTCAATCAGCAAACTGTCGGAACCCCTATTGGCAACTTTGTTTTTTTTGTATGTTGTTTGTCGTTTCCCTACTTCTCTTCCACTAATCTTCCAGTCGCCTCTTACTCGTCTGTATTGTGGACATGCTTACTTACCCCCTGCTCTAGCTGAACCCTATGACTTCAAGGAGGCCACAGGTGCCTAAATTGACCACTGGGCAGATACCTCCACATTCTAATAGAACATGCTCCATCGTTTCCCTAGCTTTACTGCAGCAAGCACATGCTTCTTCTTTATTGTACCTCGCTTTATAAGTCCGACCTTCTAAGACATCCTGATCTCGCTTTGTAAAGTGAAGAGCTTTCCTTTGAGTAATGGTAAATTGTTTCTTTCCTGATTTCATTTTTTCGTATTGAGTAGTTACTCATAGAAGGTTTCTTTTCCATTGCCGCCACCCACGAGATTGTTTCAGTCTCTCTGACTTTGTGCTTGATATTCTTCGTTGCCGTGTTACTATACCGGTCGCGTACGTGCTGGTGAGCTTCCTAGTTCTTTTCCTGCACTTCCTCCTCTTTGTTCAATGTTCTTCCTGTACGAATATCTGAACGCCTCTCCCAGCCTATTTACCTTCTTCCATATTCCTCAGCCGTTGCTCATAATCAATTTTACTCTGCACTTCCCTCATTTCAAACTTCCCCAGCCCATATAACCCTGCACAGCTTGATTTGTAGTCTTCCCGTGAGCGCTCATTGCGAGGCGTGCCGCATTGACCTTTGGTTGTCATCGAGTGCTCATTGTATCCCTGACTTCAAGTAAACAACCGCATTTCCAAATGTAAGTCTTGGAACCAGTAAACCTCTCCGCATACCCTGGAGCACCTCGTACCCATTGTATCCCCATAGCACTCTGTTTCATTATGGTCGCATTTATCTTATCCTTAGCTGTTATTGTTTTTTCTGGTATTTCCATATACCTATTTTCTTCATTTATCCATGTACGAAGGTATTTATATCTTTACTCGAGGTATTTCCTGGCTCTCTATTGACACTGTCTGTTCACTGTTTTTATTGAATACCATAAGACGTTGCCCGGAGGACAACGCCATCTATTAGTGTTCCAAGCAACGGTGTTTGGATCAAGTGAACGCACAATCTGCTGTGATTGGTGGAAGTGCAAGAGCCCTCGCGTGTGCTTCTACCAATAGGAAGTGCCTTTTATCACGCTGCTGAGGTCTTTGCTGCGAATGGTGGCCGAGGAACAAGCTAAGGTAAGCTAATGCTTCAAAACATTTCGCTCATGAAGCACAGGGCAGGTTGCAAGAAACATAACACGCTTTCTAGAACGCAACGCTATGAAGACGGGTGCTTGTTGAAGCTATGTATTCATTCTCGCATTCTAAAGTGATGCACTGGAATGGCGTTGTCATTGAAATATCATACTTCGCGTTGCATCTGGCCAGAGTTTTCAGATGGCTGTATTAATATCCCAGGTCATTTACGCTCATCAATATCAAACATTAGGTCTACTTTTGCATTGGACCATGCACCTCGTTGACTACAATAGAGAAAATAAATCCTCGAAGGCAAAGGATGATCTAGTGGGCAAACTTTAAGCATGATTGAACAATTGTCACACTTTCGTAGAGCGAAATTTAATCTTAAAGTATGACAGCATCTGAGGTTATGTCCCATCCATGAAATACAACGGAAATACAGAAAAATGTAAGATACCCGTTGTCAAAGGAATGATGTGCTCTGCTATACCCTATGTGAAGGCCAAAATATAGGTTGTATGTGGAAACGCATATCATGGAGCATATTGAAGGTGGCTGTTATAACCTCCCGAAGCAAAACCAGTCACGCAGTAACATAGATATCAACATTTATTGTATGTGTATGGAGCCAGTGGCTCCATTGAATGATTAAATCGTTGGAATAGTAATGTTACACTGAGACAACGGTCCTTTTTTACCGGCTCCATGTATTCATCTTACAGCGAGGCTGTTATAGGCGAAGTTCCAGAAGAACGCGTCCGGCAACGGAAGAAGATAGAAGGACCGGAAGTAGATCAACAATTTTCGGCTCTGTGTGCTTGGCAGTTTCCCGCCAGCTGTGCCTTAACATAGGTGTCAAAACGGATGATGGGTGACCTATTGTTATAGCCCTCGCCACCGCCGATGCCTCTTTACAAGTGTCGCCATAGTCGGCGGCGGTACGTCCCACCAATCGTTGTGCCCCTTTGTCTCGTAACGTAGAGATCGCGCTAGCAGTGTTATACGCTGCTGCCTTTCGGACTCGCCATGGGACGAACGCTCATTTAACCACATATTCCAGGATCTTGACGTAAGGATGCTGACGATGCCGTGCAGCGTGCCGCGGCTATGAACGCTGTGGCTCATACGCAAGTGTATGACGATGCGACGGACTTGGCGCAGCAAACGCACTACTTGGTCATGTTGCCGGGCTAAAACAAGACGCCGGTGTGCTTGCTCTTTGACGAACATGCCGAAGACGCTCAATATAGTGAATAATGATAATATCTAAATTCACTATAGCAATATTCACTATAGCTTACCCACCATAGTCACAGCTTCGCTGTCTTACATCTTCCCAGCAGTGGAATTGAGGGCTCTGAATATTTTTATTTGAATAATATTACGCAGACGTCGTGTTAAGGTCAGCCTGAATTTTTTCTCAAGGCTTTCCTTCACAATGAGCACTAAAGTTACACCTCGATTGCTTTTGTAGTGGTGTAGGTGGCATCTTATAATTGCTACTGATCACATGCAATGAAAAATGTATACAGCAGAAATTACGGAAAAGTATGTTCCTTTATTCAGTTGCTTCATTACCACTCGTCAGTTTGACTATGCAATGAATATACTTCTGTGGTTCAGAAGTTTGCATATAGCTGGCCGAAACACTGTTAGCTGTAGGAGAAGCGAAATGTGCTTTCACGTGTGTACACAAGAACTAAATACGTATTACTGTGAGAAATACACTTGTAAGGCCATTGCAGTCAATGGCAGTGTTATTTCCATAGGCTTACATTATTTGGTGTCATTTCGCAATGTAGAATGGGCTAATCGCGTTTTTGTAACCGTAATTGAGAGCAGAGAAATAAAATACAACATTTTTGTTTAGGTGCTAACGAGGTAACCTCTCTGGTCACTACCATCAGCCTCATTCCAACTTTCACAGCGGAATGAACGCCCGTCCCCAAACATGAAGGAGTCGCCTTGTCTGCAGACAGAGGACTTCTTCAATTCAGCCGTAATATGAGCATGACGTGCATCTCAGGCGGTACTGCGTCATGTGAACTACATAGCGACTATTAAAGAGGAAGCAGAAGCAGCAATTGAAGTGGGACGTAGGGCACCAAGGCAACCAGTAAGTAAGCTCTCCCAAGAAACAAAGGATCTAATAAAAAAATGACAAAACATGAAAATGTCTAGCTCAAGGGATCAGATGGAATTCGTTGAACTGTCAAAACTGATCAACAAGAAAGTAAGGGATATTCGAAAGTATAACGTGGGAAAGATTCAGGAAGCCGTAAAATATGGACGCAGCATTAAATCAGTAAGAAGAAAGCGTGGCATAGGACAAGGCAAGATGTATGCACTGAAAGATAAGCATGGTAATATCATCAGCAATTTCGATCACATAGTAAAAGCAGCGAAATAATTCTATAATGACCTGTACAGTACCGAAAACAGGTAGGCTACTTTCATTCGAAATAGTGATGAACTGGATACAGAGGCTCCTTCTATAACTAGCGATGAAGTTAGAAGGGCCTTGAAAGGCATGACCAGGGGAAAAGCTGCTGGAGAAGATGGAATAACAGTAGATTTAATCAAAGATGGAGGCTATATCATGCTTGAAAAGCTTGCAGCCCTTTATACGCAATGCCTCACAACTTCAAGTGTACCAGAGAGCTGGAAGAACGCCAACATTATACTAATCCATAAGAAGGGAGACGTTAAAGAATTGAAGAATTATAGACCCACTAGCTAGCTTTCAGTATTGTATAAAATATTCAAGAGAATATCCAATAGAATTAGGGCAACACTTGACTTCGGGCAACCAAGAGAACAGGCTGGCTTCAGGAAGGGATATTCCACGATGGATCATATCCATGTCATCAATCAGGTAATCAAGAAATCTGAGGAGTACGATCAAGCTCTCTAAATGGCTTTCATTGATTATGAAAAGGCATTTGATTCAGTAGAGATACCATAGTCATAGAGGCATTGCGTAATCAGGGAGTACAGGAGGCATACGTGAATATCTTAGCAAACATCTACAAGGATTCCACAGCTACCTTGGTTCTCCACAAGAAAAGTAGAAAGTTAACTATCAAGAAAGTGGTCAGGCAGGGAGACACAATCTCTCCAATGCTATTCACTACATGCTTAGAAGTATTCAAGCTCTTAGACTGGGAAGGCTTAGGAGTGAGGATCAACGACGAATATCTCAGCAACCTTCGGTTTACAGATGACATTGTCCTATTCAGCAACAATGGAGACGAATTACAGCAAATGATTGAGGACCTTAATCGAGAAAGTGTAAGAATTGGGTTGAAGATGAATATGCAGAAGACAAAGGTAATGTTCAATAGCCTGGCAAGGGAACAAGAATTCAGGATCGCCAGTCAGCCTCTAGAGTCTGTAAAGGAGTACCTTTATCTAGGTCAGTTACTCAAAGGGGACTCTGATCAAGAGAAAGAAATTGACAGAAGAATAAAATTGGGTTGGAGTGCATACGGCAGGCATTGCCAAGTCCTGACGGGGAGCTTACCACTGTCGCTGAAAAGAAAAGTTTACAATCATTGCATTCTACCGGTGCTAACATATGGGGCAGAAACTTGGAGGTTAACAAAAAAGCTCGAGAACGAGTTGAGGACCGCACAAAGAGCGATGGAACGAAAAATGTTAGGACTAACGTTAAGAGACAGGAAGAGAGTGGTGTGGATCAGAGAACAAACGGGGATAGCCGATATTCTAGTTGGCATTAAGCGGAAGAAATGGAGCTGGGCAGGCCATGTAATGCGTAGGATGGATAACCGTTGGGCCATCAGGGTTACAGAATGGATACCAAGAGAAGGGAAGCGCCGTCGAGGTCGGCAGAAAACCAGCTGGGATGATGGAGTCAGGAAATTTGCAGGCGCAAGTTGGAATACGCTAGCGCAAGACAGGGGTAATTGGAGATCGCAGGGAGATGCCTTCGTCCTGTTCTGGACATAAACTATAGGCTGATGATGATGATGATGATGATGATGATGATGATGATATGATTAAAGTGGATATTTATTGGATGTTGCGTCACTGTTGTCAACTGTCGAAAATAATATGTATGTATGTGTCTTTATACCTACATAATATATGTTGTTTCACGGCATGAAGTATATATATATATATATATATATATATATATATATATATGTCAAAATCTGGACGGTATGGGGAAATACGCTACTGTGACGTGTGCGGACGTTGATTGGAAGGGAATCCGGGGGGAGAACACTCACACAGCTGACGTCAAATGACCTCGCACAGGATGTTACATTCTTTTATCTAATTCGTGCAAAGGCTCGTGGGGCGACAATCATTTTATCAAGCGCGCTGATGCGACGCTAATAGCCCCAGTATCTGTCAAATCCATTTGTCAGCCTGGAAAAACAACGTGACTCCGCCTCTAGCACGAGGTGGATTCTGTGGTATAAATAAATGCATTTGCTTGGACTGCTTCATTCCCTGTACTGTGTGGAGACGTTGGACATATATATTTTTAACGCAGCACAGGTAAAAAAAGACTTAGCAGCAAAAGTCCTGCATATCTGTATCAGATTTCGCTAACTAGGCACTCTTGACGCGCTCAAACTCTTCATGGCGGCCAAGTTTTGTTTTATGGAAAAGGAAGTGAGAAAGAAAATTATGAGCAGTTTTACCTTTTGTTAAGCAATTTTGCAAGGATGCTTTCTTGTGTATTGTCGTAAACGCTAATTCTGAAGGGGGTAAACAGCTAAGTAAAAACACTATAGTATACGCTGTCCTAAGTGCATATGAGATTTTTTTCTTGTTCAGTATATGTTGTGTACCTTTTATTTCCGACAGACAACTGCACCATGGGGACACTTCAGACCATCCTGTCCATGATTCTTCTTTCAGCCGCAAGTGAGTGTCCACTGAGCGACTTTACCTGAACTCTTTACCTCTGGTAGTAATACAAATAGCCCCAAATTCAAGATTAACATCCAGACGCCTCATTAGTAATAACGGATACAACACGTTTTTGTCTTTTTCGGCAAATACTAGGAAAAAAACAAATAACGAAGAATATTTTTGTGTGTGGCTTCATTTTCTCTCTTTCCTACGTCAGTAGCACTCGCTTTTGTATGTTTGTTGCATCGTTATTGTTTCCTCACTCAACGCAGTCAAAAAACATGCATGTTTCAGAACAGGTTTCGGAAGTAGGATGCGGTTCGGAAGCAGAATTCACTATTTTGTGAAAACAAAAACGTACGCTATTTGAGAAATTACCGCTACGTAAATTTGTACCGTTCAGTTCCACATACAATCATGTGCTCGCATAACTGCTTAGCAAAGGACGAACGTGGTTATCTAAGGTTCACATAAATCGAGTTATAAAACACAGTGAAGTCTCCAATGTGGCAACTTGTAAAGGCACTCAGGCATTAATGTAGGGAACAGTTGCGTGTAGCGCGCTAAACGAAAAAGAAACATTTGGTTTACCAACCTATCACAGCAGTTTAGATTTGACATTTTGAAGTTTTACAAACAGTCGAACATACCATGGTACCTTATATTGTAGTTTTTTTCTCACGACTCTATCATGCGCTGCAATGGCAAACATATATATATATATATATATATATATATATATATACATATATATATATTCAACTTCCTACGCTTTCCGTATAAGGTGCCTTTTAGGACAACAGAAAATAAAGACATAGGAGCAAGCAATCAGCAGTATATTGCATCTTATCCAGGAGAATCTGTGAAGTTGTAGGGACACCAGAAAGTCCGAGGGAGATCTATATAAACTGTATTTCTTAACGGATTCTTAGTAGGGGTGATCGTTGTCCAAGTCCGGCTGAATCCTCCTGTTCTGATGGCGAGTCCATTTGTGGGGACATATTTTTTGCGCCCCTCTTGCGGGAGAGCGGTCCAGCTCACCCGGGTGCGGGGAAGGCAGAGCGGTATGTTTATGCGGATTAAATTCTGCGAAGAAGTATGCATCGGGGCACGTGTTTGGGTATTTCAACTACGTCAACTACGTGTCAACCACGTAGTTGACACGCAACCCTGTCACGTGTGTTCTCAATGACGTGTTGGATTACATCGTTGGGGAGTGTCAATGTTTGTCCCACATGGATTAGTACAGTTTCCAGTCTATTCTGTGATTGTGATGGACATTTTATTACGAGCATTTTGTTTTTGCATTTCTTGAGCAGATTGCGGCATTGTTTTCTACGTACGGCTCTTGCACTTTTGGGGCAATTGGTGGGCTTTTACGATTGCGAGCTAAGGTACATGAGAGAGAGAGAGAGAGAGAGATGTTTTAATGGCAGAAAAGTGGAGAGGTCGGCCTGAGTTAAATACATCTAGCCTGCTACTCCACGCTGGGGAAGGGGTTTGGGGGAATAACAGAGATAGGATGTGAAGAGGAAGGATGATGCTGGTATGGTGAACACGATGATGAGTTCCCATCGTGGTGAACACGATGACTTCCCAGAACAGCACAGTCACCTTCGCGGACAGAGGTAGATGCTACTACAGTGTAGCCAGAAGACGGTCTATAGCTTGCATAAATTTTGCAGCTGTTAGCGCCAATGGCGTATTTCTAAGGTACATGTTTGTTCATTGCCCTCTATCTCCTAGTCTTCTCCAGCAAGTACCCACTCCAGCAGTACTTGTAGAGTATTTGGGCATCCATTTGATCAGTGTAGTGCGATATTATTCGAGAATTAATGTTCTCCTAACAAACTGTTGTTATGTCAGTCTCTTGTGTGATCAGTCAAATTGGTCCTGTTCTGGCATGACATTCTGCGTCTTCAGGAGGCGGTAGTGCTCCGCCAATTGCAAGTTGTCTGAATTCTTGTTCCCCCGACTGGCTGTAGTAGTTTTTCTTAGCTATCGGCAGCGTAGACGCATTAGGTGTATCCATTGTGCATCATAGCCTTAGGTAAATTTGCGCCATAAAACCTCACCTAACTGACTAGCTTAGGTATACCCACCGTAGTGGCATAGTAGCTATTCCGTTGCACTGCTAAGCCTGGTGGCGCGGGAACAAATACCGACCGTGGCGGCCTCATTTTGATGGGGGTGAAACGCAAGAATGCCTGTGTACTGTGGATTGGGCGTACGCTAAAGACCACCACGTGGTCAAAATTAGTGCGTAGTCTAGCACTACGGTGTCTCTCTTAAATATATCGTGGTTTTGGTACGTAAAATCCAATATATAATTTAATTTTAGGGTAGTACGTTTAGTGATCGGATGTGGCTAAAGAATTGGCCCGAGCTTTTCCTCTACCATGACAAATATCGACGCTCATATTTTGGGGGATGGGTAGGACGTTGATGTTTTGCATAAAAGTTCGAAGCACCCTGACGCATTTGCTGTAAACTTCACAGGCACTCAGGCACGTTAGCCAGGGGTGTTAGAAATGAGAAGTTGGTTCGTTTCGTTATATATGATTTGAACATCAAAGTGTTACTGACGTGAAAGAAGGTTGTACAACGAGATCATCGGAAGTGTGTGTTCGAAAACAGCTTGAAAAACGTCACACGTTGTCATAATAAGACTCATCACGCCATTATCGCAATAATCATTTTATTGTAAGCCTAGGCCAGTTGATTTTGCTGAACTAAATTATATAAGTTGCACCGCTGTTTTCACTTCGGAGTTATGTGAAACATTTCGTAATTTCAACTTCTTGCTATTCTGCAGGTGCTGCTATGCTGTGAGTACCCAAAACGACGTCGTCCATCCTGTCTCGTGGTGGTGCAGTGAAACAATCAGTTTCGCAAAAGCATTACTACGCATAATATTACGCCAAATAATTTCCGGTATCGTTCGTGCGCAAAGTAGAGCGACTATTTTACGAAGACGTTTTGCATCTCTTTTTCAGAGATTCAGTGGTAAAGGAGCATACCCTCCAAAAAACTGAGCAAGGTATAACTATGTTTTTTTAGTTCATTTATATATTCCATATTTGCTTAGCTATTGCTCGAAATGTCCTCCAATTTATGACCAATATCTCAAGAAAGCCTAATGGCATTTTACGTGTGGCTAATTACCTGACCCGCATGACAACAGCTAAAAATATTGACGGACTTTAAGGCAACAATACCAGGAATTTATTTTAGGGCAATTTATATGGTCCTTTTTAAAGTTATTTCTTGCCCATTATTATATCAGCTACTATCAGGTCTCTGGTGGTGAACAGAGGCACATTTACCATTCCAAATTTCTTAATGGGCTCGCCGAAGTTCCTTTAACCCTTCAGTAAATTTAAAACGCGCATACTGATGTTTGAATACTGATCTTCGTACCATTACTCTTTCTAGTCCACTCATTCATATAGAGATCAATCTTGTGCAACAAATGTTTGACACCGAAAAAACAAACAAAACCAATTTCTGGGATCAGGTGTCAGTAAAATTCTTTACGTACATTCGTGACATGATGCCGCAAATATACAGCTCTATCTTAAGTTCTACAAATGTCCATGCGTTGCAACTTGCCTACATTAGGCCATTGTGTTCAATTTTTTTATCCTTCGAACAAATCAATACAACCTTATTTTGGTTGCGCGAAAACGCTGCCTAAATAATTTGCTGCCATTACCTACGTGAAAATAATTGTGAGTAAATAAGTCTGAAGGACCCCAAGCTGCGTATTACAAATCAATTTTTTTGCAGTTCACCAGAATTATTTCAGAATTTGTAGTACATACTTTTGTAGTAGAGATGTACTTAATACAAAGTTTTCATGTCATTCCAAAAATTCGGATCAATAAGGGTTCGAAACCTCAGGTCGCAGTGATGAGCAAATATACTGCACAATTACACCAGTTTTTACATAGCAATTCTGTGGCTTCTCTTCTGCAGACGAAAAGCTGCAGACTTCCTTGAATCTGCTTTTCGGAGCTGTTGACCGCTGGCTGGATGGGAACGATGTCTCGGGAACCGCAGTGCTGCAGCAACGCCTGGATAGCCTAGTCGACGAGGCCGTGCGCAAGAACATTGCATTGGCTGCCAATAAAGAAGAAAATGACGGAGAGCACGATGACGAAGTGAGCGAGTACGGCCTTGGCAAGAAGTTGAAAAAGTGGAGGAAGAAAATAGAAAAAGTTCTCGGAATGCCGCCAAAGCTGTTGTAGTGAACAAGGTTGTCGGCGCCGCTGCAGCCGCCATGGGATAAGAGATGCAGCGTCTACTTGTTTGAACGCGTAAGGAGCTTTACGGCGACAATTGAGAGAAGCAAATCGCGTCCTGCATAATGCTGAAAGCCCTGGTACGACAACGCAAAATAAACAGTATGTTATTTACATTGTACACTTCTGAATTCTTCTGACCTGCTGGAAGTGCAGAATCGCAGATTTCCTGAATAACAATTGTTAAAATATTATTATTAAGTTATTAAAATAGCTGAAATTATTTTATGTTTACAACTTTGAAACTCAGAAATCAAAAACAATATCACAATTCTGTCAACTGCATCTAATAGTACATCTAAAGTACGTGTGTCTCAAACAGGTCACTAATTTGTGAGTAGAAAGTTTGCAAAACTCTTGTAACGAACGTAAGGCCTTCATGTTAGATTTAAATTGACATATCAAATTTGTCCGCTTTGGATGGTCTAAGGAATGTAGATTACAGAACTGCGTTAACTTCTTGCTTCGATTTTTTTCAAACCTACCAATTCTTGAAAATTCGTTTAAAACCTTCGAGACAGAGAGAAAGAGCAATAGGCGCTATTCACAACCACTCTCTATCTCTTTCTCTTGAAGGTTTCGAATGAAATTTTTAAAAATTCGTAGGTTAAAAAAACATAGAAGCACAAAGTGTCCCTAAATCGGAATTCTGCTCCCAACAGTCACAAACTTTAACTTTCTTTCTCAACTAGAACAAATTTCATTCAAATCGGCCCAGTGGTTAAATAAGTTTTACATGTATTTGAATAGGCGGCATAGGAGTTGGGCCCGAGCCAAAGCTTGCTCTTAATAATTTCGCTCCTTTGCCTGACGTCAAGCGGTTTAGCATGTTTGAAACAACTGTTTTCACCGTACAAATCGGTCTCGGTGGCACTGGTTTCAGGATGAAACCTGAACGTCTAGGGCAAATTTAATGTGTGATCTTGATATGCGTTTCAGCCATATCTAATTTTTTGGCTTGAAACAAGTAGGTTTTATTTTTGAATATGTCTGGCATTCACATTAGCAAAGCAACGTGATTAAGGTGTGAGCAGACGCCAGCTGGCTCAGCTGTCTTTCATAAGTAAGAGGCTGGTGTACTGCGTTCTCGTGAGAGGAGTCCAATCGTGCCAGTGGCACGATTGGAACTTTGGTGGAAGAAAAGTATGGAGACGACTACCAACGGAGGCGTACAAAAACAAAGATCGCATTAGGCGTTCATACAGTTTGGTGATTGGAAATCGTCGCTTTTTTTAAAATATAGGTAGGACATTGGGCAAAAAATGAGAAGAGCCTTGTGGTGCAAACCGCCGCCCCGTTCCAAAGTGGATGCGCATAGCGTTCATCCATCCATCCTCGATGGGACACGATATGAAGCCCAACGGAAAGGTATCGGTGTTCGTCAGCGACGAGTGACCTTGGCGTTTACCTTGGCGTTTACTGCCCGCCTTCAGCTCAGAGCAATACATACACAGCAACTCAGATGGGACGCTTGTACAAACCGCTGAATCCCAGTGGCCATGGCAATGCACTGCTATGCAAGAGGTCGCGGGGTCGATCCCGCCCGCAGCGGCCACATTACGATGGGCGCAGAATGCAAAAACGCTCGTGTACTCTGCACTGGATGCACGTGGAAGAGCCCCTTATGGTAAAGATCAGTCGGTGCCCCCCTCACTATGGCATGCCTCATAAGCCGATCACGGTTAAGGCACCTAAATACCCAGAATTTTCAAAAATAATTTTACCAGCACTACTCTGCATATGGCAGGAGGCGAACAACGCTCACGGGGGAGGTAGTGGCCGAATACTGCACCGGGGAGGCCAATTCCTGTTCTCGTGAGGGAGTGATTTTGTTGAAGCTCAGTGGACTTTCCTAATTTAGTTGCACCTGGACTAGTATAGCCTCACAAGCTCTGGGCTATTTGTTTTGCCACTGTCAAGCACTACTCGATGCCTGAAAATGTAGTAGACTGGAGGAGGATTCGAACTCGCGACCTTCAGATTAGAGGCCCGGTGTTCCACCTCTGCTCCAGGCCACCACCCCTACCAACCTCATGGCTCCTGCACTTAACCCATGGCCTTCAATCCCCAGCGACTGCGGAGCACGTGACCAATGTGGTGGGAAGACCTGCGACGCGGCAAAGGGTGCTAAGAATCTCTGGGTTCGGACAGTCCGCCAATGAAATCTGAACCTGGCAACGTTCAACACGCGCAGCCTATCGATGGAGGCTAGTTTAGCGGCTATTTGAGGAATTATCAGGCATTGCCTGGGATATTATTGGGCTTAGTGAGATTAGAAGAACTAGTGAGGCTTATACAGTGCTGCCTAATGGCCATTTTCACAGCTACAGATGTGTTCCAGATAAGACAGAATTGGGGGTAGGATTTTAGTCGATAAGGATATAGCGGGCAACATTGATGAATTCTACAGCATTAATGAGAGAGTAGCAGCCGTCGTAATAAAGCTGAATAGGAGGTATAGAATGAAGCTAGTACAAGTATACGCCCCAACCTTCAGTCGATGCAAAAGAAATAGAACAGTTTTATGAAGATATTGAATTAGCGATGAGAATTCAGTATACAGTAGTCACGGGCGACTTCAATGCAAAAGTAAGGAAAAATCAGGCTGTTGAGCAAGCAATTGGCAACTACGACATCGATTCTAGGAAGAATAAAGGAGAGATTTTGGTAGAATTTGCGAAAAGGATTAGGCTCCGAATAATGAATACCTTCTTCAGTAAGCGCAGTAAGAGGAAGTGGATCTGGAAAAGCCCCAATGGAGAAACAAGAAATGAAATAGATTTCATACTCCCTGTCGATCCCAGGATGTAGAAGTGTTAGGTAGGGTAAAGTGCACTGGCCATAGGTTAGTAAGGTCTAGGATTTCTCTCAATTTGAAGAGAGAAAGAGTACAATTATTCAAGACGGAACAAGCCAACCTAAACACAGTGAGGGTAAAAGCGGACCAATTCAGGCTGGTGCTCGCAAACAAATATGCAGCTTTAGAACGGAAACATGAAGATAAAATAGAGGTAATGAATGAAACGGTAACAAGGCTGATCTCAGAAGCAGCACTTGAAGTGGGAAGTAAGGCACCAGGGTCACCAGTAGGTTATTTCGCTCGAGAAAGAAAGGACCTAATAAAGAAACGGCAAAAATGAAAGTGTCAAATACAAGAGATCAGATAGAATTCGGTGAACTGTCAAAACTGATCAACAAGAAGAAAGTAAGGGATGTTCGAAGTTATAACGTGGGAAAGATTAAGGAAACCGTAAAATATGAACGCAGCAGGAAGTTAGTAAGAAGAAAACTTGGCATAGGACAAGGCAAAATGTATGCGCTGAAAGATAAGCAGGGTAATATCATCATGCAATTTTGATGACAGTGAAAGCAGCGGAATAATTTTATACTGACCTGCATAGTACCCAGAGCACCTAACATATTTAGCCAGCCGACAGTTTATTGCACATCACGCCCCTTGGCTAAAATAACCAATTCAGGGTGCCTTAACCCATTATAAAATGTTGCAGTGTACTTTCTAGTTCGCTTAGCTAGGTAAGTGGGGCACGACATTTTTCCTGTGATTCTTCCTTGATTATCTAAACATTGGCAACCTATTTTGTGTGGTAAAGATGAAAGCAATCATTCTGAGCTGACAGGCACATAAACACAGCGCATTTTCGACAGCGAATTTCGCTATTCGCTGCGCATCCCTCACGGTGGGAACGCTGTGCATTTGGTGTCCACAGTGCACCGGCCAGTGATCGTACCTGTCATACCTGATGGCAGCGGTCGGAAGTAACTGTGGTGTAGCCTTC
Organism: Dermacentor silvarum; assembly: GCF_013339745.2. NCBI lineage: Eukaryota > Metazoa > Arthropoda > Arachnida > Ixodida > Ixodidae > Dermacentor > Dermacentor silvarum. The sequence goes on from NC_051155.1 coordinate 110,060,401, forward strand.
TTGACAACGGGTTTAGAGTTTTCATTGCTTGGGCTACCGCGCTTTTTTGGAGCATTTCTGTTGCAAGTGATCAGGCTGTTCACAATGTCTGTTTGGAACACCATCATATCCATGGTGTTTCTCTGTAGGAGATTGTCAGCGCTTGCATCTTTGAAGTACTCTAACCAGCTGTTGCTCAGCGCAAAACACATAAATGCGCCAAGTCTTGCTTCGTGCATTCACCGTCCGAGAGATCTGCATCAGATACGTCATCATTTTGAACTTTCGCTAAAAGTTCGTCGATAGTCTGATCATCGACCTTTCTTGTCTGCGGCCTGCTTAGAAATACCTGAGAAAAAATAAGGACTTGTGATTATGCACGATAATAGTATGAGCAGGAATACCACTACATTATATGCCGCCCTGTCTTCCTAAAGCTATATGAAACATCATTAGGCCGCTCACAGATTATGTTCGTCTTCTATGCAGAATATTTGTTTTCTGTTTATCGGCCCAGTCCTAAACACCACAAATTCTATTTATGCAAACATCGCCTGAGTCACTACTGATTCGCGATGTGCTTCCCAACGATACCTACTGTTTTTCCCCAAAAATTTTGTTTTATAACATTTTTGCAAACCACACGAAACTTATCCATTACGGTATCTTAAACAGATCAATACGAAATCATCTAAACACAGTTTAAAAAACATCGTCTTTGCGAGATACGCATAGCAATGCCCGGAAATGGTTGGCATTGGAATATTTTCTCTTGTCGCGGCTGTTATATTTTACTCAGGTTGCCGGATTTTATGAGTGTTAGTTTGACTGCCTTTATGCTTGTCATTTCTTTTCTACGTAACCCATTCAAGTACAACGGCTGATAGTCTTACAGACTCACTTCTGTGTACACAGCTCCTCGCTTTCGTTGTCTATATATTCGTCTATGTTAAAATTGCTCCACTTGCTAATTCCTTCCCATTAGCAATGAGTTCATTTGATTTCAGTACCAGGTCTCAATGATATTGTTACGGTGACGGGAAAGAAGGAGGGGACGCTAACGAGAGGAAAACGAAGACTCTGCCGGTTGCCTGAGCGCCATATACATCGCTTGTAAATATACATTCTTCTACACTCGTGGGCCTGCTTTCTTCCTGTAACATCTTGGTGGAAGGTCCGGGGTACTATTCCGGAACTTCGCACCGGACGTCATCTCCCTGCCACCACAATGGCAGATCAACCGACACAACCGACAACGCCTCAGCAGTCCATGCCAACGGTCATCCTCACTCATCCGCGGGACCCGGGGAAATTTTGTGGCACGGACAACGCCGATGTCGAGGACTGGCTTGTGATGTACGAGAGAGTGTGCGACAACAACAGGTGGGATCCTACAATGATGCTAGCAAACCTGATGTTTACTCTGAGAGGAACTATGAAGCAATGGTACAATACGCATGAAGCTGACCTAACGAGCTGGGATGTCTGCAAAGATGCGAGACCTGTTTGGAAGACCTGTCGGTCGTCAGTTAGCAGCAAAAAAAGAACTTGCATGCCGCACTCAGACTTCCACAGAATCCTATGTCGTTTACATACAAGATGTGCTGGCTCTCTGCCGCAAAGCTGATAACAACATGACCGAGGCAGTACAAGATTGGTCACATACTAAAAGGTATTGCAGACGATGCCTTCAATCTCCTGATGTGTAAGGATCGTGCCACTGTGGATGCAATTATAAAGGAGTGCGGCGCTTCGAACAAGCGAAAGGCCACCGCGTCCCTCAAAGTTTCGGCAGACTGCCCAATACCGCCGCGACATCTTCGTGCGAAGACCCGCCGCGGTTCGTTCAGCCGACAGGACCGGAAGATATAACACGTATCGTTCGCCGTGAACTTGAGGCCAAGGCTCCGGCTCCAGTTCGTTCAGACTGTCGGGAAAGCGTGCCCGCTATCTCGCTTATACAAGCGGTCGTTCGGGAGGAAATAGCGAGTTTGGGCATTCCATCTCTCTGCTCGGTCAGCCATACGAACACCTACCAGATTTCTCCGGCCGCTCGCTCCCAGACGCTAAGCTTTCCGCCAGTACGTCGCAACCCAGCTGACTGGCGCACAGCGGATGACAGACCCATCTGTTTTAATTGTTCCGGTATTGAACACATTGCATGTCATTGCTGTAACCACTGGTCGTCGCCTCCTCGGTGGTCGTCTCCGAGTCACACCGCCAAGTACCAGACAATCATCGCACTTTCTCGCCCTACACGCCGCCTAGGAACATCAACGCCGACAGTGCTCCACCAAGATTCAGCCGCTCCCCGTCTCTGTCAATGGCCGTCAGTCCCGTTCGCCTCTCGTTCACCGCTCTTCATCCCCATCTGCAACCGGTCGCTTCCCTTCGGGAAATCTAGGCGGTGCAGCTCCCGGAGGTGAAGCTGCAACTCCGACCCGGCCCACAAATTCGTCTGTTGACCCTGCCTACACGCGGAAACCTACTGGACATTGAAGTTGATGGTGTTCCTGTTACCTGTCTCGTTGACACAGGATCGCAGCTTTCAGTTATGAGCGTTGCTCTTCGCCGAAGGCTCAAAAAGGTTCTGACGCCCGCCGTACCGTGCACTGTGCGAGTCGCCGATGGGAGTACTTCACCTGTTCTTGAAATGGGCACAGTACGTGTGACCATTGCGGGCCATTGTAGCGTTACTTTGTTTATCGTCCTTGAGCACTGTCCACACGACCTAATTATCGGCCTCGACCTTCCTTTCTAAACACTCTGCCCAAATTGGCTGCTCCGCAGGTGTTGCACAGCTGGATCTGCCGCTTCCTGCCGATGCAACAACTTGTGCTTCACCCCGCTTATGTTCTGCTGAATTTGCAAGGCTGTCTCCACAGGTGGCTACAGATGTCCTCCTGACGCCCTGTCCTCCCATACCTGATGGCGAGTACGTCGTGTCGCCGCTTACTGGCGTGGTCTTATTACGCAATATTGCCCCACCGAGCACCTTAATCCGGATCCGCGAAAACTGCGCTCGCGTGTCCATCCTCAATATTGGATTTTCAACGCATGTGCTGCCTCACGGTATTGCCATAGCGCTTATCACTCCTTTGGAAGATTTGAGATTTCTTCTTTGGCCTCTGAATCCTTCCTCAGTACCAACCGACCATTGTCACCCACTTCCTTCAGTGCTCGACGCCTGCGGACGATGTTTGTAAGATGATTGCCCCTGACCCTCCTACCGAGCAAACAACAGCTCTTCCTCACCTGCTGTCATCTTATCGGGATATCTTTGATTTGGACGACCATCCACTTGTTCAGACATCTGTTGTCACGCATCGCATCAACAGCGGTGACGCCAGCCCCATTCATAGGCGGCCATATCGTGTCTCCGCAACAGAAAGGGCCATCACACAGAAAGAGGTCGAAAAGATGATAGACAAGGGCATCGTTGAACCTTCCAGTAGCCCGTGGGCATCACCGGTTGTCTTAGTAAAGAAAAAAGAGAACTCGTGGCGCTTTTGCGGTGACTACCGCCACCTCAACAGGATAACAAAGAAGGATGTTTATCACCTACCTCGCATTGACGACGCTCTTGACTGCCTTCACGGATCCCAATACTTTTCATCAATTGACCTCTGCTCCGGCTATTGGCAGATTAGCGTCGATGAGATGGACCGCGAGAAAACCGCCTTCGTCACGCCGGACGGTCTGTACCAATTTAAAGTCATGCCCTTTGGATTATGCTATGCGCCAGATACATTCAAGCGCATGATAGACTCTCTCCTGCGCGGCTTGAAGTGGTCTACATACCTCTGTTACCGCGACGATGTGATTGTGTTTTCGCAGAACTTTGAGAGCCACTTGAGGCGCCTCACGACCATATATATACTCTCCGTGTTTCGCAGGGCTGGCCTTCACCTTAACTCCTCCAAGTGCCATTTCCGTCGCCGTGAAATTACCATGCTCGGCCATCTCGTAAACGCCGCCGGCATCCAACCTGATCCACAGAAAGTTCACGCCGTGCGAAATTTTCGTGTACCTTGTTCAACAAACGATGTCCGTATTTTTCTGGGCTTATGCTCTCATTTGCCGGCGATTTGTGAAAAAATGTGCCAACATCGCTCGCCCTTTCACTGACCTTCTTAAGAAAGACGTCTCTTTCTCTTGCGGACCACTGCAGGAGGAAGCCTTCTCTACCCTGATCGAGCGGCTTACAAACTCCCTGATTCTGTCACTTTGACCCTTTTGCGCCTACTGAAGTACGAACTGACGCGAGTGTTTATAGCATCGGCTCTGTCCTCGCTCAACGTCAACGGGGCCAAGACCGTGTCATCACTTACGGCAGCCGCCTTCTTTCCACGCCCGAGCGAAATTACTCCATCACTGAGAGGGATTGTCTCGCGTTCGTATGGGCGGCCGCGAAATTACGGCAGTACCTTATCGGTCGGAGCTTCTGCGTCGTAATCGATCATCACGCCCTCTGCTACTCTCCTCTTTGAAGGACCCAACTCGACGACTTGCACGTTGGGCATTGCGTCTACAAGAATATACATTTTCTATTATGTATAAGTGAGGGCGCCCGCATAAAGACGCTGACTGCCTTTCCCACAATCCCGTGGATCAACCGGACGATACCGATGCAGACTCGGACATCAGTATTCTGTCCCTCTCCGGCTTTCTCCATATTGGCGACGAGCAGCGCCAAGATCCTCTTCTTGGAACACTTATGGAACGCCTAAGCTCCTCGCCTAATGACCCGTCCATCCGGATGTTCACCTTGCGCGATGTAACTTTATACCGTCGTAGCGTTCGTCCTGATGGCCCGGAGCTCCTCCTAGTTGTTCGAAAGCATCTTCGACTGGCCGTGCTCCAGCAACTTCACGACGCTCCTACTGCTGGACATCTGGGCATCACTCGTACTTACGACCACCCGCGGAGCCGCTTCTTCTGGCCCGGCATTTATCGCTCTGTGCACCGTTATGTCACTTCTTGCGACCTGTGTAAGCGCCGGAAGACGCCTGCTCTGCTTCCTGCTGGTTTGCTTCAACCAATTGATATCCCTCCAGAGCCCTTCTTCCGTGTGGGCCTCGACCTCCTTGGCCCCTTTCCAATTTCCATGAAAGGAAACAAATGGATTGCTGTAGCAACAGATTATGGCACGAGATATGCCATCGCACGAGCGATGCCAACCAGCTGCGCTACAGATGTCGCCGACTTCTTACTATACGACGTCATCCTGCACCACGGCGCCCCTCGCCCGTTACTCACGGATCGCGGCCGCTACTTTCTATCGAAGGTCGTCGATGATGTGCTCCGCTCCTGTCATACAGAACACGAGCTTGCTACCGCATATCAACCTCAAACAAACGGCCTCACCGAACGACTCAACCGCACACTAGCTGAAATGCTGGCCATGTATGTTTCCGACGATTACCGTGACTGGGACGTTGCTTTACCATATATCACTTTCGAATACAACTCGTCCCGTTACGACACTGCCGGATTCTCACCATTTTACATTTTGTATGGCCGCGACCCCACCTTGCCCTTCGACACGTTGCTACCTTCCGCAGTACAATCACCCAGCAGTGGTTAGGCTCGCGATGCTATTAACTTAGCCGCCCAGCCCGAGAGGTGGCCCGTCATCGCCTGTCTCGCAAGCTTCTCAAAAGCGACGCTACGACCTTCGGCCCCGAGACCACCATTTTTCACTTGGTTCCCTTATCCTTCTCTGGACGCCTTCACGTCGCGTTGGCTTGTCGGAGAAACTTCTTTCCCGTTATCCTGGTCCATACCAGATCTTACGACAACTGTCCGACGTTACATACGAGATAGCTCGAGTCGGTCGGCATTCAGTGCCTCCCAACGTCACCAGCGATGTTGTTCACATCGCCAGGCTCAAGCCCTATGTCCCCCCATTAAGTGAGGCTCTAGAACCTGCACCGGGACGGAGCTAACCCCACCGGGAGGATGATGTTACGGTGAAGGCAAAGAAGAAGGGGACACTAACGAGCGGAAGACGAAGACTCTGGCCGTTGCATGAACGCCATATACATCACTTGTAAATATACATTCTTCTACACTCGTGGGCCTACTTTCTTCCTGTAACAATATGATCCTAAACGAAACAGCCTACTCACTGGCAAAGACTTCGCTTTTCAGGCTGGTTTTTGTTGTACTACTGACAGAGTGCTGGCAAGATTTTGATTGCGTTTCATTATAAATGTCTTATCAGACCAAGTGCTGACTACTTCTCCAGATCATGAGCACCTCATATTTCCCTGACGAAGCGAATGCTGTAAAAGAAGGCTCCTTGTGGTCCCCCTCACAAAATTAGGCTGCCGCATTCTGGCCCTCAACTTCTACGCGCACAACTCAGGGTTGATGCCTTGCCCACTCTGGCCTTACTGTTATGAGGAAGAAATAATTTATCACTTCCTCAGACTTTGCCGCCGGTATACTGCGGCGAGAAACACAATCCTGAAACTACGTCTTCAAAGAATCAGGTTGGAATTAACATAACTGGTTCTTCTTTCCTTTGGGACGTTCACTCTCAGTTTTAATCAGAGGGATGTTTGCTCCACCGTAGTATGCAATAAATTATTTATTCTGCAGCTTATTATTGGTGTTATACTACCATATTTCACCTACTGGAGCGGGTATGCAACAGAAATTTTCAAGTGCTATTTTTTTCGTAGCTTTGGAAAGTTCAACAATTTCTTGGCCAATCTCCCATAGAAGGTAAGAGCCACATGTTCAATAGGAACAACCCCTAACCAACAACAAGAAGCGAAAGAAGAAGAAGTATTCCTTTGAGATTATGGGCCACGCTTTCACCAAAGAGACGATAAACCCGCACACGGGCATGACTCCGACAGACATCCGCTTGATCAAGCAGACGTGGCGAAACCTGTGCGACCACAACCGCAACTACGGCGTGCTCATCTTACAGGCGTTCTTCCACAAGCAGCCCGACACCATGCACCTGTTCAGGAACTTTCGCGGCAAACCCGTCCAGTCCCTACCCGAAGACATGTTGTTCAGGGCGCACGCCTGTGCCTTCGGCTACCAGCTCACCTCAATGGTCGATAACAGCGATGATGTCGACCTGCTAGAGGCACTCATCCGCAGGAATGCCGAGGGGCACAGGAAACACCTGGGTGTCATGCCGATGCATTTCCGCATCATGGGCAAAGCCGTGGTGGACGTTCTGCAGACCAAGAACGACAAGCTCATGACGCATGACGCTGTCTTGGCGTGGGAAAAGCTGTTCACTGTAAGTGCACGCCTGAAAATTACTGTTGTCCACTGTCTCGGACTTATACATCTCGCGATCTTTCTTTCGTCCCCTTAATGGTTATTTACAGCTTCCACTATATTACTGAGACGCATATAGAAGCAACGTTGGCCTCTTTGCAACTGTGCCCAATTTATTTAACTTTTTTTTAACAGAAAAGCAGGCCTCACCAGGCCGCTTGCTTTCACGACGTCCTATTATGACGTCGTCGTTGAATAACTTGGTGCTTGAAATCAGTAAACGTTAAACACACCGCTCTGCTCTGTCAATGTACATTGCTTGATGACCGCATACGTATGTAGCAGCAACGTGCACTGAAGGGTAAATAAAAGCAAAAAAAGCCCGTGATATTTGGAAATTACATGTTTTCATCTTTAAATCACTGGCGCAACTTCCTTGTAAAGGAGATTTGCTCTGTGGAATGTCACCCCACTAAGAAACGCTAGTATTGTGGCACTTCAGTAGCGTCAGAAATGCCAGCCTAACTGATCAGCACATACAAGCAGTTTGCGTAAGCGTGTATTAGTGGTATAAAGGGGTCGGCCCCGTCCGCGTGGCTTGTCAGAGCATGCGAATGCGCGGTAGCTCGCAGACCGTGTCTATCTAGCGACATGCCAAAATAAAACAAAATGTAGTCGCATCAATGCTATCGAGATGACTTTAATGCGATCAGCAGTATATTTGAATCTGGGTGTGTAATTGCTTATTATATGTACTATTCAATGAGTACTACGAAAAATGGCACGTGCCCAGTCACACCTGCACAGTGACCCAATTTGTCTCGAAATATGTTATGCAACAGGGGAACACACTCACTGCACATGTCCGATCACCCAAGGTGGCATCAAAGAGGTTCCTTGAAGAGTACCACATACCCATTGTGACATAACCAGGGTCACATAACCAGCGACTCAAGTTGGGGCGTGGAAGAGGTGCACTTAAGAGCGCTCCCTGCCAGTGGCCCAAGTTGTCCCGAAGTTTGGTTTTCAAGCCGGTTTCCCTCGGCATAACAGCCCGATACTCTACCCATTTCGTCATGCATTTCCCAATGTCCTATGTCAGCGTAATAGAGATTAGGAGAGGACATACATACATACGCACATACATACATACATACATACATACATACATACATACATACATACACATACATACACACACACACGCACACACATATACATATATATATATATATATATATATATATATATATACATACATACGCCAAACATGCTACTCAGCAAGGTTAAGGTGTAGCTTAGCTGCGGCGCACACCCCGACAGACGTTAACACAACTCGGGGTGCTACAGCACAGGCAGGTAGCTCCAACAATCAGATTGTGCATGCGCTTGCCTCTACACTGGATGATATAACAATACGTCTGGACCGTCTTGCGCAATTATCAACCCAGGTCATTGGCATGGAAGAAAGCATGGAGCTTATGAATTCAAACTTTTAATCTCTTCTCAGTCAATGCAATGAAATGACGAAGGAAAACGCAACCTTGCGCAAAAGTAACGAGAATTTGAGGCAAGAAACTGAAGAGCTATTAAGCCATGTGATGTTAGTCCAGCAGTACTCAAGGGGCAACAACATCGAAGTCAAGGGTGTACCTGTGACACGAAATGAGAATTTTGAATTACTAGTTCAGAAGCTAGCAGAGCAAATTAGTTACCCCATCCATTCTAATGACATCGATGTTTGCCATCGTGTGTCCCTTGCGCACAATACCACTGAAAAAACAGCAAGATAATTGTCCGTTTTGTTTCAAGGAAAATACGAAATGAATTTTATCAACGAGCGAAAAAAGCGCTACTTTCTACGGATGTACTGGTCTTTTCATTAGTCAGAAAACAGGCAATCTACGTGAATGAGCACCCCACCAGGGAAAACAAGAAATTATTGGCTGAGGCACTGAAACGAAAAATGGAAAAGAAGTCAATGTTTGTTTGGACATATCAAGGTCAAATCAAAGCACGGAAAGCAACTACTAGCCCTGTTCTGCGTGTTTCTTGCGAGGCTAATCTTAGTCGTATCAGCTAGATAGCAAATCACAGATGTCATCATGGCGTATGTCTCAGTGGACAATTTTCATCAAAAGACAGTTTCTGAAATCTTGCTGCTGGGTGCACACTTCAATGCGCGCAGTTTACGGAAAAACCAGGACAAAATCCGTTATTTTATTACCCTATTTAGCAAGAAGTTCTCCTTTATTGGCACACCAGAGACATGGTTGTCGGAAAAGGAAGTCGAAATTTACAATAAACCCGGTTACAAGCTCGAAGCAAAATATCGTGCAATCTACGGTTCATCTGGGATCGCCCACGGTGGTGCCGTCCCGTACATAGACGACGGCATTACGTACAGGCGACGATATGAAGTCGGATTTAAAACACCTCATTGCGAATCCATATGAATTGAGGTCATTAAAAGTCATTTGCAGCTTTCAGACTATCCTATTGTAGGCGTTATATATAGGTCGCCGTTTGCGTCTTATCACAGCTTTTGTCAAGACCATGACTTTACTTTGAATGCGTTCTTGAGTTGCAATGCTCGCCTAATAGTAGTGGTTGATGTTAATGTTGATGTAAGGGATGTTGGTTCTTCTTCTTGTTATGAGTACGTCTCTCCTTTTACTAGCTATGGCTATTCACTGCTTGTAGACAAACCAACGCGTGTAACAAAACACAGTAACACACTTATAGACCACGCGTTCTCTAACACTTCTGTCTGCAAATATGCGCAAATTTTTACGTTAGGATTACTAATCACTACCCTGTGCTTTTTGTAATGTCAAAGTGCCTCAAATTAAGCAAGAAGTATTTTACCCTGACAATATTTAACGCTGACGTATTTGTAAACAATGTACGCGCAATTGATTGGTCATGTGTATACCCTTCTAAGTGTTCTAACAAAAGCTACAATGTATTTCTAGACATTATACTGAGGCAATGGCCACCGCCTCCGCCACTCACTGCGTGCGCAATAGACATGCAATCCTGCGAGATCCTTGGGTAACGGGCGCGCTCTTGCGTTGAATTAAACCAAAATATAACATGTATAGAAAATTTAAAGGGCAACCGTATAACACTTCATTGAAAGAAAAATACTCTAGGTATTCGCATACTCTTATTACAACCCTTTATGCACCAAAGAAAATTTATTTTCGCAACCCCATTCAACAGAAGAGAAGGATTCAAAAAAGTTGTCGCAGTTTCACCCGAAAGGCGAAGCATCAATTGCGATAGCAAATTTGTAGAGAGCTATACGGAGTAAGGATAGTAGTTTTATCAGCTGTACAAACTTGGACATGCAGCAGCACCAGCAACACACAGAACTGTTGTCAACGCCGTCGGCGTTTTGCCTGCGTTCGCACAAAACGCGCGCGGCGTTAGTGACTGTTGCCGGAGCCTCTGGGGGCGGCTCGGAGGTTTTCGACGAGATCAGAACGGGACACTTGTCGAGCAGCGTCGGAAGTCTTTACCACCTTCTCGCCTCACAAGGTTTTATATAAATAGGCATTTTGTGCCACAGCTAAACGTCGCCTCCGTTCCCTCCCCCCCCCCTCCCCCACGGCCTCTCGCGCGTCGGAAGAAGGCGCGTTTGCTCTACATATATGGTGATTGTAAAGGAGGAAAGAGACGCCTACTTCTGCAGCCCTTAAGGGAGTACGGCGCAGAACGCGCGTTTGTTCTCCGCCGTGCGTCCATTCCCCGTAAAAGCGCGCGCCCCTCGCGCTCTTTCACTCGCACATGCAGCGTTCGGCGCGCGGCGCCGATTTCATCTCCATTGACGTCATACGGAACCTCACGGCGACGGCGACGGCGACGGCGACGGCAGAAATCTGCTTTTGAGTGTCCATATAATTGCTATCACAATAAAAAGAACTGGAGCCTTCTCAACCAGTTTCTCGGACGAGACCTAAAGCAACATACTCCAGAAAAAAATAATTTTAAATGCGAATGCATTTCTTAGTCGGGGCATGTCAGGCGTCTGTCGGTGCCCGCGCGCCGGCTGGTGTTATCTCTCCGCTCTCACTCCCTCTCCCATAGCAACAGCTGCGGGCGCGCGCGCTTATCCTCGCCCCTAGCAACCGGAGCCCGTGGTGCGGGCGGAGTAGCGGAGAGTGAGTGGAGAGGAGGAGCGCGCTCTGGCGTGTGAGGGCGCTCGCATCGCGGGAACTCGGTGAAGCTCCCGCGTGTGTGGAGAGAGTGTAAGAGAGGGTAGGTGCAGTGCTTCGCCGCTCCTTCTCTCGCCGGTCGCTCTCTCTCTTCCCTGCGCCCCACTATCTCGTTCGCTCGCTCGCACGTATATATAAATGGTGTGAAGCGCGCGCCTCACTCTCGACCGTTCGCTGGCTGGGCGCCTCTCAAGGCGATGGCAGAAGTCGGTGAAGGCGAATGTCTGACGGCAACGGTACCCCTAGCAAGAAGTGTAATACAATCCAACCCGAGCATTACACCTCTCGCTGGAGGTGACGTCACAGCAGTAGCTTCAACGTCATCATCAACCGGAGGAGAAGCGGAAGAGAAGGCTGCGAAGCGAAGAGCCCGTGATACCGAACGCAAGCGAGCGAAGCGAGCTGCCGATACCGAACTCCGGGCTCGGGAAGCCGCTGCGAAACGCCAACGCCGAGCCGAAGATCCGGAAATGTGTGCTCGATACGCCGCTGTAAGACATCAACGGCGAGCCGAGAACGCTGAAGTTCGTGTTCGAGACGCGGCCGAGGAACGTCAACGGCGAGCCGCCGATCCACGAGTGGAGTACATGCGGACAAAGTACTCTATGCAGTGTGCCTCCGCCGAGTCCGACAAGTGTCCGACTACCATTCACGGAAGTTGCATTGATCTCGCCTTTACCCGAAACTGTGACGTGCGCATGCTTCTCAAAGACCCTTTGACTGTACACTTTAGCGACCACAAGGCTGTGATTATGGCCGTCAGATACAATGACAACACAAACAGGTGCTGATGAATGTGTAAATAAATGGTTACGCTACAAATCCTCGTGTCGTCATTAATTTACGCCATTAAAATTACTACGCCGTGTACTCTCGGCGCAAGAAATGCATTCGCATTTCCTCACGATTGCCTTCGGGGAGGTGGGGGCAATTTTTTAATAAACCTGTGCACACCACACCTGAAAGTATCTATAATGCTTTTAGTGCCTATTTTTTGTTCCGCATTAACTCAACTGATAAAAATTTTGATGCAACGTACATTCCACGTGCAAATGCTTCTTTTTACCATTACCCTAGAGATGAGTTTGAGGTGGCTTTAGTTATTTCCAGTTTGCGAAACACATCCTCTGGATTTGACAATGTTTCCGGGCATGTCGTTAAACTTGTAACAGATATCGTGTCCCCAGATCACGCGCATATCTTGAATACTATAATTGTCAAGGGCTTGTTTCCAGCATGGATGAAAATTGGCAAGGTATTGCCACTTCACAAGCCTAAGGATAAGCGCAGAATAGAAAACTACCGTCCAATTTCAGTGCTACCGTTCGTCAGCAAAATACCAGAAAAAATATTCGCTAGGCGCCTTAATGACTATTTGGACAATCACAGCATTCTTCCTCGGCACCAATTTGGTTTTAGAAAAGGCCTTTCCCCTCAAACTGCAGTCTCAACATTTACACACATAATTAGCAAATCAACAGACAGTATACCTAGTGGCGGGAGGGTTCATAGACTTTGCGAAAGCTTTCGATTATCTAAATCATTTGATAATAAACAATAAGTTGATGCGTTATGGAATTAATGAAATGCCGTTGACGTTAATTCGCAGTTAATTAGAAAATCTGCAACAAATTGTTCAACTAGGAGATGTTCAGTCCAATAGCACCCTTATTAATCTCTGCGTTTCGCAGGGGTCCATACTTAGACATTTTTTTTTACTCTACATAAATAACTTACCTTCGCAGCTTGTGTGTGCTACCCCTGTACACTATGCAGATAATACTAAGTCTATAATAGCTGATCGGATGAATGCAACCTAATTAATAAGCTTAACACTGAATTAGAAATTTTGCACCACTGGTGCACGTTGAATGGCCTTCACCTAAACCAAACGAAGACAGTTTCTATCTTATTTCACTCGGAAAAAAAGAAAACGGCTATTAATTCAGATATCATTTACAATAACCATCCTGCAAAACTATCTGGTGAGACAAAGTTTCTTCGTTTTATATCGATAACCACTTAAAATTCCGCCTTAATGTGCGCTCTGTACTGCATCAGGCTTCATATGGCTTGCATGTGCTCTCTAAATGTCGAAATTATTTCCCCCCCAAGAAACATATCAACTTTACTACGCATTTGTTCACTCTCAACTTAATTACTGCATAGTAATCTGGGGTAGCACATACAGAACTCGTGTTTCACCGATGTTTACACTTCAAAAGAGAGCTCTTCGCATTATAGCACCCCACAGTACACATAGTAAGAGTGAAGATTTATTTAAAACCCTGAACATGCTCAACATTTGCCATTTGACAACATACAACATCGCCTCCGTTATGTATGAAATAGTCAATGAAAAACTAGCCTAGACAACAGTCTGGCTTCATGCCTCACTTCGCACTGTTGGGAACGTATACCGCTTTCGTTTTTATTACCTAAGGTAACTACTAATTACGGTCGCTCTACACTGCAGTTTACAGGCACCCCAGTTTGGTATATGCTTGATAGGAACCTAACCACTCTAACACATTGCACACATTTCTGAAAAAATTAAAGCACTCCCTTATTGACAATGCGTAGCACTGCGCATGCTTGCACACATCCTCAATTTTTATTTTCCTCCGATGATATTTTTTGATGATGTGAGAAAGTTGTGACAAAAATTTATAACTTATGTGTGAAATATTTCTGTACTACTGTTGTTGTTTTTTTTTACTTATTTCAGCTGCTCTTGTTTTATGAGAGTTCTGAGTACAAAATAGCAGCTGCCATAGAAGTGTTTTTCCCCTTTATAACAATCAATAGGGACCCTTTGACAAATTTTTTGGGTACCAAAAGTGTGTACATTGTAGTTGTAAAGCTTATTTATGTGAAAGAAACTTAAACTTTCATGCATGCATGCATACATACATACATACATACATACATACATACATACATGCATGCATGCATACATGCATACATGCATACATACATACATACATACATACATACATACATACATACATACATACATACATACATACATACATACATACATACTCACATGCCTATCGAGAACATGGTGAAGTTCCCAAGGAATGCTAGTCACCATAGGCATCATTGTGTACACCAGTACAGCAGCTCATTTTCACCAACTCCAGCAACCGACCAACTGTGTGAGCAAGCGCCCCTTTCTGCCGTTGAGCAATGCCGCCCATTTCGCGATTGGAAGACAATTCAAGCCTTCGGGGCATAACGGGACACCGGAAGTACTACACCAAATTCAGAGTTACGTAACGTATACCGTAAATGGGGTCATCCGCTTCCGTTATTTTGCTTCATTTCTCAGAATTAGGATATCTAAGTTGAAGCTGTAACTATCGTGCTGCAAAAGCAATGCCGGGTACCGCGAAGAGTTGTCCGTGTCTTCTGCCATAATACCGGAGGCTAGTACTAAAGCGGCGCCGCAAAATGGATAGAAAGTAAAAGCGAAACAAAGCACGCGTGAAGGGTTTTCGTCACGCACAGTTCTGGCTCACTCCGTCAGTTTTAGTGGAGCAGTTTCGACTGATACCCGGATTGGCCGTGGATCGAAATCTGTTCTCTATTCCCACTTGCTCTAATAAGAGCGCATGAAAGTTGCCGTGACTCCGCCGTGGGAATTTGCCATTAACCGCTGAGCACAATACGTCATTGCATGTGGTGTAAATAACGTTATTATAATCCGAGAAGATGTAGGCGCAAGTTCTTGCTGGTGTGCGTCTTCGCACTTCCTGTGTGTAGTTTAATGTGCAATGTTTTCATAGTAGATCAGAACGTTTCATTTAAAATTTCCACACATCGACTAACAAGAATATATGGCCGTAATATAATCACTTCGGAAAACACTACTTTCTTTTGCTCAACACATGTCTCGCCTATGACAGATCTTAGCTTCAAAGTAGAATTTCCAACCTTCCGCACGAACCTGTTCAGCCCCTCATGTGTCCTAGAATCTGCGTCGACTGGAACCACCTTACTACCGCCATCGCACCAAATTCTTACGGCTTCAAGCCTATTGTGTACCATGCTGTTTGTTACTTTTTCGTGCATGTGTTGTATTCTCATCAGACCCCTCTTTTTTGTAATACATTCGGGCCTTGAGAGTATAGGAAATAATAAATAAGTTAATGCAATAATAAATTCTAATAAACATTATTAAAACATAAATAATAAAATAATAATAAAACAAGACACAAGCATGAGTTTTAAGCTTATGGCTCTTGTCCTGAAAAATAAGCGCGTAATTTTGGCGTTTATTTTCGGGTTCATTAAAA
This sequence comes from Dermacentor silvarum, assembly GCF_013339745.2. NCBI lineage: Eukaryota > Metazoa > Arthropoda > Arachnida > Ixodida > Ixodidae > Dermacentor > Dermacentor silvarum. Next base: position 110,076,149 of record NC_051155.1, read on the forward strand.
TGTATATTTCGTGCTTGCAGTTTATCGCCACCGTGACGGCCACCGTTTTCGAGACTTCTAAGGTGACTTCCGACGGTGGAAAGAAAGCTGAAGACGATATCAACAAACCCATTTCTCCTTCCAAGAAGATCAAGGCGCAAAGATCAGCGTCACGCTCCTAGGAATCGCATTCAGCAGGCTCCAAATGTTCCTTCGGAATCGGGGAGAGTACGAGCACAGCTTCCAAGTCCTCTTAACGCAAGTCAAAACCTCCGTCCACAACAGCTGTCGTGTCATACAGCCAGCCCTCGGAAGGCTGCACATCGAACAAAGGGCTGAACATTTCACCTGCCAGGCAAAACGCTCCGAAGTCGAAGAGCCCGGTGAAGAAGCAGGCCAAGGGTTCAGAGAACACAACCTGAAAGCCAGTTAGATAATGCGACAACCGGCAATTTTCTCAATATTCAATGTATGCGAACTATATCAATAGAACAAAACGCATTTAGATAAATTGATTTCTTCTGCAAGTTTATGTTTTGATGGTGTTTCCCGGTGTCGATAATAAAATTCTCCGTGCAAAGAACGTGAAATGTCTGCAAAGTCACCTGCCTTTCAAGAGAATAGATTTTTGTGGCGCAGTAGTTATACGCCAGTACGTGTTTGCAGAAGCGTCCTGGAAAATAAAAGGAAATAGAATTCGTGTATATGGCTGCGTAAGAGAAACAGTCGGGCAGTTTTATACGGTTTCTGTGACCTAAGATATTTCAAAATATTTTCATATGGGAGAAGAGGCTCGTTGCCCAATAAGAACATGCGATGAACTTTTTTTTACTGAAACCTAAAGATGTTCTCGTAGAATTCCTTTCACGCCGGCATATTATTAAAATGTATAATACAGACAATAACTAGGCACAGTTCTGGTAGATTGGCCGTGGTTTGTTATTTACCCGTGACTGTGAGCTGGTCTCATGTGGCGACATAAAATGACCTCCCAAAATGGCCATGATTCTTAGGCGGCATAAAGTGACGTTAGCCTAATTCATAAAAACTAGCACCGGTTGGCAGATTGCCCTGGACCTCACTATACATGGCAGGACCAGAGTGGTCACAGACTCGCAACAAGCGTATAGATGCTTCCAGTCGGGCTGGGTGTCCCGGTTGGTGCTTCGGGCGCTCAAAGGCAAGGAACCCCCGAAAGGGGAGGAGATAGAACTAATCTGGGTTCCGGCCCATTCGGCAGTTGAGGGCAATGAGTTTGCCCACCAGCAGGCCCGAGTGCTATCACACCGAGCCGCAGCCGCGGAGAGGGAAGAGGAGAACGCAAAGAGCCAACCACTGGTCCCGTACAAAGACATAGTAGAATATTACAGAAATGGGAGACAGAGCTTCCCCGAGCCACACTTGAAGTTAACGAGGGAGTAGCAGACAACATATAGGCAGATCCAGACAGAGTCGTTTCCCCACCCCCGATTACTAAACCGCATGTACCTGAGCCAGTACGGGCAAGAATGCCCCTTGTGTCACGAGCCAGGTACACTCCAACACATGATAGCTGAATGTAAATTTAGCCAACAACACCCACCACTCCTCACCAATCCTAACCCCAACATGATCCCCCTACCCATCCAACCCCTTAGAGAGCAATGGAAGATCTTGCTGTCCAGCCCCGCCCTGGAAGACCAGCTTTGGCTCGTAACCAGGGGCCAGGCGGTGAGAACAGCTTATGGATTCCCGTGAAGTGGGAACCACTTCCTACCGGCGCACGCGCTGAAAAGCTCATGAAATAAAGTTTTTCATTCATTCTCGTGATCTGTACTCGCGGTTACATCTTAGCATTGCTCTGCAATCAAGCCTCAAAATGAAACAGGCATCGTTATTGGGATGAGGTGCGTATGAAATTCCATAAAAAGAATTCCGGCGCATGCCATCTCACGATGACTATCGATATAAATGCAATTACCATTGAAGCGATTTAGCGAACTGACACGCGTCATGTTCAAACATATTTACGGCACAAACTGGACGAGGGCATAGAACATATACGACATGATAGCTGCCAAATGAAAGTGATCTTACTTAGAACTAGAAATCGCTTTTTAAAGCGCCTCTTCTTTTTGTCACGGAGCGCACATTTTCTGGGCACGCAATTTCCGGTGCAACACAGGCGGTTTACCGTACGGAAGCGCTCGTGCGAACTTTAGCTGTCTTCTAGTTTCAGCGCGCAGCCTACACGTATCCGACAAGCAAGCTACAATTCATAATCGATTTCAAACATTTCTGAAGGCATTTTTAAAAAGACGACACTTTCATCGAAAGTGCCCAGTGATGAAGCAAGCAAGGAACTTACTCCCGCGCAGGTGTTGCCATGCAATAATGCACTGTTCCATAACATCTTCATCAGCACTGCGTAAACAGCCCAAGATTTGTGGTATCATGAGCCGCTAGAAAAAGAAGGCATGCTATACAAAACACGCAACGAAGTTTACGGAGTGTGTGTCAGGGGTAGTTATCTGATCCAACATTGGTTAGGAAAAGAGTAGATAGGGCAGATCTGTCTGTGCTTTAATGATGGCGAGCGAGAGCACCAATTTAGAGTAATGAATGCTTTCGGTGGGTGCCTCCAAATCACATCGTCATTTTGGCAGGTGCAACCCGTTAATTTAATTTGAGTGATTTTGGTAGCCTAATGGCCCCATGTTGTAAAGAATACTGATTTTATGCGCTGTTTGGTTAAATGAAGTTTAAGGGCAGAGCTAAAGATTAGACAGAAAGGGAACTAATACAGGCTTATTACATGAAGCCAAGTTGTGATGCCAATGTCAGCCTGCCATGTTTATCCCTTCTCGCTAACGAACAGTTTTTTTTCTGGCCAGCTCTCCCCACGTGTTATTGAATATTATGCGCAGTTGGTCACTGAAAATTAGTTCTTTGTTTTGGTTATTAATTCTGTTTGTTGCATGCCACCCGTGATCACATGAAATTGCTATGCTTAAGAACTCCATTGCTAGTCCTGAACTAAATTAGAAATTAGCGCTGTTCTGTCATACGTGTTCGATGTCTTCTTCTTGGTTGCTCCGCAAATTTCTTTAAGTTTGACGCACCGACTAGGCCAAACTAGTTTCTCGTATAAAATGTTCACTGTTTATTTCATTGACTGCATACAAACAAACTAAATGTAAATTCAGTACACGGTACAGTACGTTTCTGCTATATTGAAAAATAAACACCTTGCAACTTCATTCAAGCGTACATCTGACGCAGGGGGGCTTTTGGACAAGAAGCCGCATTAAAGGGACATTAAAGAGAAACCGGAGTTGAGCATTAATGGTAGAGTATCCTTTCACGATCGCAGTCATATCATTCTGACGGCGAACAGAGGTTTAATAAACGAGAAAATAGCGAAAAACTGAAGGATAGGTGCTGACGCCACTTCGAATTTCCCGCACTGCACGTTCGTGACGTCGGAGATCACAAACGCAGCCCGGTCGCGATTGGTCGAGGTCGAGAGCGATTTATCACTGTAAATAAAACGCAAAATGAAATACACCTTATACGTACATAAAGAGCATTTGCCAAATTTTTAAACCGTTTCAAGCGACAAAGTAGAAGTTATGCGCAAAATTAAATAACAAATAGGAAAAAATGGCATGGCGCTATATACATGCCATCGTGATAATTTCGTATTTGCTCCATACATCATCGCGCGTGCCTGTTCCGCTCTAGTGTTGCAGTGTTTGGGTGCGTGTTGCGTGGCTCGAAAAACATTGACTTCGCGGGAAACAGCCAGGAAACGCCTCGTGTGTGTAGTGTTGAGGGCTGTATAAACGGCGCAAGGCACTTCCTCAGGAGCAGCGGCAGTGTTGACCCGACTGTGTCCTTTCATGTGGTGCCGCGAGATGAGCCCCGGCGTTCGCAATGGCTCAATGCTCTGCTGATGATAAAAAAAGTTGTCGCAGTTTCACCTGAAAGGCGAAGCATCAATTGCGATAGCAAATTTGAAGAGAGCTATACGGAGTAATGATAGCAGCTTTATCAGCTGTATAAACTTGGACAGGCAGCAGCACCGGCAACACGCAGAACTGTTGTCGACGCCGTCGGCGTTTTGCCCGCGTTCGCTCAAAATGTGTGTGGCGTTGGTGACTGTCGCCGGAGCCTCTGATATAAATAGGCACTTGGTGCCGCAGCTAAACGTCGTCTCCTTTGGCGCTGAGCCGTGCTCCCTCAAGGGCTGCAGAAGATAGCGCCAACCTTTCCCTTTCTCTCAAGAACCATTTATCATCATCATCGTCTCCTTTCCCTCCCCCCCTCCCCCACGGCCTTTCGCGCGTCGGAAGAAGGTACGTTTATTCTACATATATGGTGATTGTAGAGGAGGAAAGAGTCGCCTACTTCTGCAGCCCTTAAGGGAGCACAGCGCAGAACGCGCGTTTGTTCTCCGCCGTGCGTTCACTCCCGTGAAAGCGCGCGTCCTTCGCGCCCTTTCACTCGCACATACAGCGTTCGGCGCGCGGCGACGATTTCATCTCCATTGACGTCATACGGAACCTCACGGCGACGGCGACGCCGACGGCAGAAATCTGCTTTTGAGTGTCCATATAATTGCTATCGCAATAAAACGGCAAAAGAGCCAGAGAAACTGATGGTGCGCTCTCTGCATTTCTCGCCCTCGGATAATGTATGTAATCCTGCCTTTCGGAAAGTATTTTGGCGTGCACGGGAGGCCAGTCCTTTCTCGAGCAGCTGTTCTCTCAATGCCGCCTTCATCAAATTCCATGCTGGTGCCCCTGTAGCAGCAAACTAGCGGCTCGGTGAGTGCTGAATGACATTAAAAAAAAGCCACGAAATAACCATACCGAGTACGCGTTCAACTTTCTACGCTTGTTCTGTCGGGAACATCGTCTCCTGGCGGACCGGATGCCTCGCCTTCCGTCGACGAAAACGAGTCTTCGCTTTCTGTCGGCGCGGCCGGCGACTCACCGCCATCGCACTCGGAAACACTTACCGCGCGAGCACGGAGGATCATTTCGTGCTTCGTTTCACTGAAGTCGCTGAAATATAATCCTGCTTCCCTGGCGAGCTCTTCGTTGGAAGGTTCAGCGGCAGCAACGGTATTCATCGCGGCGAGCGCAAACACAGCGACGCAGCGGCCGTGCACATGATGCAGCCAGCGCCTCGGTCGTATACGCAAGCAGTGACGTATCATAGCGCCCTCAGATTCGCTGAGAGCAATGAAATCCGTGACGACACTGTTTCAGCGCCAAATCTGGGGTGAGAGAAATTGAGGAAGAGATATTTGGTCTTTGTTTTCGAATTTCTCCGCTAATAACTCATATTTTTGCCCCAAACAAAAACTGAATGCATTCCTGCATTTCCCTCTTTTATTTCAGCTGAACTTCCTGCTTTCCTTTAGTGCCCCTTTAAAGCACCGCAGCATGCGACAAGACTACGCAAGCGACCGTCCCAGAAATCAACACTTCTGCCAAGATGCGATGCGCCGCGTGAGGCAATGACCGTGCTAGCCCTCTCAATGGCTACGAACAATGGCGCACAAGACTACCTAAAAAAACGGGCAAGTTTGCACTCAGTCGCGCAAAGCTAAGGCACAGCGAAACTTACTGTCTGCTACTGCTAGGTATTACAATGGTTGTTGCTAGGTCTTAACTTGGTTTAACTTACCTGCGCATGTAGGAAGGTATTCTTGAGCAATTATGTTCGGAAGTACCTTCCTTTCCGCGACATTTGCCGTGACTAGCGCTCGACGCGTCGGCGCCTACGAGCGACAGCGCTCCTGGCATGCCACAAACGCAGACAGGCAAGCCAAGTTCGGTTTAGTGCCAAGAACACTGTCGCTTGCCGACGACGAACGCGTTGGGGACATTTTGCGTGAGTAGCGCTAGACGCATCGGCGCCTACGAGCGACTCCGTTCCTGGCATGCCACAAACGCAGGCAGGCTAAACTAGGTTGGCACAGTGCGAAGAACGCTGCTGCTTGCCGACGCCGAACGCGTTGGAGGCTAGCCACTCGATATAAATCGGCCAGCTTCGCTGTGTCTTGAGCTTTGCGCGGCCTAGTGCAAGCTTTCACTTTTTTTTTTCTCCTGGCTCAGCGTGCCGCGGAGAGAAGAGAGGTGGGGTAGGGAAGGTAGGGATCGAGCTGGCGAGGGCGCAGTCTCCACGCCCTCCTTCTTCTCCGGGTTGCCGTGGCTACGGCATGGCAGTTTCTTGGCACGCACCACAAAATACGGCGGACTTAAACAGCTTCGCTGTTAAAACACGTCTCGTCTTGACGAACACAAGTGGTGCAGGCAAGGTAACTTATAACGTATTGACGAACACAAGTGGTGCAGGCAAGGTAACTTTTATCATTGCCTCGCTACTCTAGTATATTACTAAGCATTGAAAATTTTAAACATTCATCATCAACATCATCACCAATTCTCTTCCATCAACGCAAACCGTGCAGAAAGCTTCACTTACACCGATACCCATAGTGCGGGGGATCCACATCATTTTACCAGCGGAGCTGTTTAAACCGGCCGTTAGTCCGTCCGTCGCGGACAAAAATGTGGGCCGATCTTGGCAGTTCTGCAGAAAGGGTCCAATCCCAATGGCACATACCCCTGTGAATTCTATAGCGAGGAGGAGGAACAAACTTTATTTAAGGCCAGCACTAAGGCCCAGTAAAGAAGAGCGCTTGCTCCTAGCAAAGCTGAGCCTGGCTAAGTAATGCGAAGACGTGGGTTCGTTCCCCACCTGCGGACAGTTGTTTTTTCATCAATTTTCATTTCCATAATGTATCATTTCTTTATTTCAATTAGTAAGTACAAGTAATTTCCCCTATGTTGTCCTTGGTATCATTGTTTGTTGGCGTCTTATGATATGTATAATAAAAATCGGGCCCCTCGGTTCCCTTTCTTCTCGCTCACAACATAACGAGGGCTTGAATCCGGCAACATTGATGCCTTGAGGTAGCATATGTGGGTTTATTGACCAGTTGCCATCACCCAAAAAGATCACGTGCTCGTGACGCCTGCGACAGAAAGGATGTTCCACATCCGCCCTTAGGTTTGTGGGTGGTGGCACTGGCTAACACTCCCAGGGTTATTTCTAGTCGTAAAACACAAATACACCAAAAAGTGGATGGGAAAAACGGCTCCGCGGTATCTCAATGGTGAGAGCATCGCACGCGTAATGCGAAGACGTGGGTTCGTTCCCCACCTGCGGACAGTTGTTTTTTCATCCATTTTCATTTCCATTAATATATCATTTCTTTATTTCAATTTGTAAGTACAAGTAATTTCCCCTATGTTGTCCTTGGTATCATTGTTTGTTGGCGTCTTATGACATACGTATAGCGAGTGCTGTAAAGAGCACATAACGACTAAGAAGTGCATTATTAGATATTTTATAGGCGTTACAAATGACCTTAAGACGCATTCCGGTACACATTGCGGGCAAAGCTTGCTGCATCTTCGGCAATTAAAAATGGTACATGGGGAACAACTATAATCTTGCTGAAAGTCAAGTACAACACCCATAAGGACAGTACATTCGTATTAACTAGTCAATTATTAATTAAATTGTGAGGTTTTACGTGCGAAAACCATGATCTCATAATGAGGCACGTCGTAATGGGGGACTCCGTAAAATTTCGACCTCCTGGGGTTGTTTAACGTGCGCCTAAATCTAAGTACACGAGTGTTTTCGTATTTCGCTCCCACCGAAATGCTGCCTCTGTGGCCACTGGCCAGGGTTCGATCTCGCGACCTCGTGCTTACAGCCCAACACCACAGCCACAAAGCAAGCACGGCGGCTTCATTTTACAATTTGCGGTAACCGGCCAGCACAAACTCGGCATGACAGAGAGTGCATGCATCGAACTCGTGTTTAAAATCGTTGTTTTATAAATCAAAGTAAATATATAAGTTCAATCTCAAATAAGACGTACATGTGTCTTCTTTTATGCACTGGTCATGTTTTTTTGGTTTCTGTATTGATACCTTTTCTTGATTGGCAATATCCGTGCGCAGAGATATTTTGGTTTTGTTTACGCTGCTTCAGCATACTTTTTAAATTTCCGGGTACAAAAAGCTCATACTGTTACTGTGCTGACATTTGGCTCCTGCACTTCTTCGTGGCATGCAGGCATAATAAACTTTTCATATATCTGCACTATCATGTTTAAGGATATACCAGGGCTCGCAACATAGTGCGACGTAATTGAGATCGTAAAGCCTAAATACATGAAAGCACCTAAGGAATCGCGATTGGCCAATTTAACCCTGTGCATCTGGGGAACTTTCTGTGTTTCAAGTTAGTGATATCCATTTCTGGCTTGAAAACACTTCTAGCTCAGACAAAGGCTTCAAATTACCTTTTCTTCACTCCTCGCATATCACTCGTGTTGCTCTTTATAAGGCGGAACCGCCGCAATATCATATTTGTTGAATGCAGCCGGACGCCCCTATATACCACTCACCGATGCAGTGGAGATGGAAAAACCCCACAGATTGCACTGTGTTGATTTTGCCTTGCACATCACCTGAAGGGGACCTAACATCGTTCAAAACGATGAAAGAAGTAAACCCACTACATGACGAAATACTGACGCGGGAAGATAACACCAAGACACTGAACACCTTCATACTCGTTTTGAACATATTATTCACACTTCCAAAGCAGTTCAATCAAGAGTGTTTCAAGATAGTTGCCACGTGTTTCAAGTATTCTCGCGACGTCGGAATATAAGGAATCAAAAGCACTGACCATCATTGTGTGCATTGCTGCTTTAGCTTTTCTTGTACTATCTTTATTTGCCTAATTGTGAACTCCAAGGTGTGCAGTACTTACTCAAGTGCAGAACGTACTTTCTTAGCCAGTCAAAGACGAGGGGTGGCAAAACTTTTCCGGTTCCATAACAGCTCCAAAGATGTCGGCGCCTGTGAAGTAAGTAAAGTAGAAGTGGTGCGAAGAAAGTACACAGTTTTTTTATTTATTTATCACAGTACCCACAGCGCCATTTCTGGCATTACAGTGGGGGGGGGGGGGGGGGGGAGGGGTTGAAGAATGAAAAGGTGCACAATGTACTACCGCGCTCAGGCGGCGAAAAAAAATAACATTCAAATAGGAAAAACACAAAATTATTAAACATAAAAATTTCACAGCAAGGAAGAAAATGAGTCATTTGATGTTATCGACACTCAGGCAATTTGTTCCAGTCAGACATTGTTTTGGGAAAGAAAGACATTTTGAAGATGTCAGTCCGGCACCTGTATTCTTTAAATTTGAGCGAATGGTCTCTTCGGACGGACACATAATCAGGGCTAAATATATATTGGGTTCGGTCAATTCCAGTTCTTGAATGAAATATGTTATGAAAAAATTTTAACCGAAGATTTGAAGTGTGTCCCAGCGCAAAGTGTTTTTTGGACTCGATACGCTGAAAAACCTACCATAGTCATTAAAAACGAAACGAACGGCCAAATTCTGAACTCTTTCTAGCTTTTGTATGTCAACTAGAGATTTCGGGTCCCAGACTGTGCAAGCATGCTCAAGTATGCTTCTAACATTTCATATATATAACAGTTCTTTGGTTTTTACAGGAAAATGTTTGGCGTTACGACGCAGGAAGCCCAAAGCGCGGCAGGCTTTGGCAGTAACAAAATCGACATGGCGGTGCCAAGACATTACACTGGTCAAATATACACCAAGATATTTAAATTCTGAGACTGACAGCAGTTTGCTACTGTTAATGTTATACGTGAAATCATGAGGAGTCTTTTTTTGTGAAACAAATATGTACAGACTTTTGTATGTAAATATAATAATATGCATTCCCCAATCCTCACACCATTGAGCTACTGTACACAAGACCTGTTGTAAAGCTTCGCAGTCACCTCGATCGTTGATAATTCTATACAAAACACAATCATCCGCGAAAAGTCGCATGCGTGAAGAAATACCTGTGACAATGTCGTTCATGTAAATTAGGAACAGTAAAAGACTCAGGACGGATCCTTGAGGCACCCCTGAGGTCACATCAACGTCATGCGACTGTTTCCCGTTGATAACAACTCTCTGACGCCTCAGGCTCAAATACTTCTTTATCCATCTAATAACGTTCTCATTTATGTTGTACCAAGACAATTTTTCTATTAATAACGAATGTGACACAACATCAAATGTTGTGCGGAAGTCAAGAAATAAACAGTCAACAGAATGCCCGTTATCCAGTGCGTTTGTTAAATCATGAGCGAATTCGGTAAGTTGAGTGACACACGAGTAACCACTGCGAAAACCATGCTGATGGGTATTTAATAATGAGTATGCACTAAGATGGCTCATAATATTAGTATAAAACACGTGATCTAAAACTTTACATATCACACTGGTCAAAGACACTGGTCGATAATTTGCAATATTATTTCTAGGTACAGATTTGTGTATAGGCACAACGTTTGCAAGTTTCCATTCATCAGGTAGAGATCCGTCCTGTAATGACTTCGTGAAAAGAATCTGCAGGTACTTTGACAGAGAGAACGCACCAGAAGAGAGCAGGATCGTGGGTATGCCATCTGGTCCAGTGGCACTGTTTTCTTTCAATCTTTATAAGAGCGACACAATTCCTCGCTGATCAAATACAACGTCCGCCATGGGCTCAGCACTGATTAAGCCAGGGCGACATTCGGCAGGGCTAATGTAGATTTGAGCAGTTGAAAACACCGAGTTGAAAAACGCGTTAAAGCACTTGGCTTTCTCCAGATTATCGTGAACGATAATTCCGTCATGATCGAGTGGTGGGAAGGACAAGTCATCCTTTCTATTTCTTTTTATATACTGCCAAAATTCTTTAGGGCCATCTTGGATGCGCAAGTCGAAGGACTGAAAATAGGCAAATTTGGCTATTTTAACTCAAGCACTCATATCATTTGTAATCTTTCCTAACTGATTCTTGTTTTCGTGCGATGGGTTTCTTTTGAAACGTGCGTATTACTGTTGTGTCTTTTCAACGACTCTACGCACCTCTTTTGTAAACCATGGCTTGCTTTTGCTGCGACGTTTCGCCATAACCCACGACGGTACATATTGTTCACGTAGATCGAAAAGTTTGTCTTTCAGCGTGTTCCACAGTGCATCTACGCTGAGCGATTAAGACAAACTTTCGAACACATCAATATAAGATTCTAATGCACGTGTTATCTCAAGGGTACGTGCCTTTCGATAACTGTAAATGCGTCGATTGCCACAGTGCTCAAGTTTAACATACTGAAAATTAATTTCCGCCAGAACACAATTGTGATCACTAATACCACAATAATAATGAAAGGTGTGTGTCAATGCAGTGCTCGAAATGTGCAACAGCCAACACGGGAAAGGAGGAGAGGCAAATGAACTATGTCGTTGCATCTGGACCCTTGATTGTCACTTATGGCATTCTCGACAAATCGCACCTGTGCGCTGGGGGGGGGGGGGGGGGGGGGGGGGAGTGGTTACCCAGGGGCACCGATGATTGGTTGAAATGGCGGCCCGGTGAACTGCCGTACGACTTTTGTCGATGCCGTTGTACACTACTTTATGCATACGCGGACTGTGTAGAGGCATTGGTACTTTGCTAAGAATGGGAGACGTGCGGCCATACGCAGGTGCTGGGACACGGCGTTGATCAAAAGTTAAGATCACTTCTAGAGAGCCGCTGTGTCGCTGGAGGAACAGCATCAGCGAACACATTTTTAGGTGGCAACAAAATTTCATGGTTGTATTCGGCTTCTATATTTCGTTTCGCAGTATATTTTGCAGAGAATTGGTGGTAACATCTACAGTTGTAGGGGAGGAGGGAAAGGCGGAGGGGGGAGAGCTGCAACCCATAACACCACGGAATTTCAATTAGTCCCTTGTTCTGCCCAATAAATGTTCAGCGTTCATGAGGCCATAGAGAAGAAAAATCCACTAATTTTGATAGCAATATTATGATTACACTATAATGAGGTCAAGAGAGTGCTCGCATTACTAAGGAAAAGATGTTGGGGCTGCCGTAGCACGCACTTTGTTTGTCATTTGTGGGGGCTGTTTGTCTATATATGTATTGCAAATGCGTGATTTATGATATCTCCCTCGAAGGAGTTTCAGGATTTTATTGTAGAAACCACTGTGTAACGAAGAATTCATAAATAAGCAGCTAACCATAAAGTATTTTTAGTACTGCAGATGTTTTTACGATGCATTACGATTTAAAAAAAGACGTAGTCTATGGCTGCTTGGAAAGTTACAATATAGCCTCATATCCTCGCAGACAGACTTCTGTGGCAATGAAAGGAAAGCTACTGGGCCAAAGCTTCAGAACAAGTATTCATGCGCCAAGTAGTCGGCAGAGTGTGACAGAACTTTAGTTTTTTCCGAATCAAATCAGCGTGGCTTCCACTTGTGACGGTTTCGCATTCACCCAAACAAAGAATAGAAAAGCAGATGAATAGGTCAAATATACCACGCAGTGCTCTATTTTGTGTTGTTTATTAATATAAACCATATGCTGCTGTGTTCCTTTTCCAAGCTTAAGCTAACGCCGATGAAAATGTGCGACTCCGTTCTGAAGCGGTCTTGTGCGCGCTTTGTCTTCGTTGATTTCCCTTCACTGCCACAGAACACGAGTATAGAAACAAAGGCTTGCCAAAGGTAAATTACATGACCTCTCGAGAAAGTGTTCCGTGGACATAAACTAATATCGCATAAAGAGGCAGAACAAGTGCCGTCAAAAATAATATAATGTTTTATGGCAGGATTCAACTGCAGCACAGTACTCGAAGAAGACAAATATTAAACCACCATTTCTAATTGTTCCTTAAAATACCACACCAAATTTATTCACTATAGAAGTAGGGAAGCCCAAAAATACGTTGTTATTATCACCATGAAATTTTCAAACTGCTCAACATCGAAGTTTATTTTCACCGACTTAGGGTGAGGAATTCCTGCTCACCCTAAGTTTGCATACGTATTTTTTTCTTTCGTCACAACTCTTTGTTTCTCGCCTACTGCTATTCAGTACCTCGCCGACATCGCGATAACATTTTTCCTGCATGCTAGACGAGCATCCCATTACTCCAGTGAGCGACGCATGGAGATAGGAAAACCCCACAGATTGCATTGTGTTGACTCCTGTGGTATCTCTGTGCGTAGAGTATATAAGAAAAGTCGAATTTTCGCGAAGAAACAGATTGCCAGCCGACCACTAGACAGGAGAATAAACCGGTGAGTACCAACCTCTGTTTTGAGATATTAGAGATCAATTTGTCATCCGTACGATGTCGGTGTTATACGCGGTGGCGAAATTTTTCACGTGTGGTACAAAATGTTCAATAACACTTGAAAAGTCCAAGTTACCTAATTACTCTGTAGTACTGTAAAAATGTTCAAGGAAAAGATTTGTCTGTGACTATTTGCAGCGGAGAAATGTAGCATGAATGGAGCCAAAATTGAGAAAGAGGCAGGAAATGTTGAAGTGTTACCGAGGTGGATGTTTTCAGTATGACACCGAGCACGGGGTTCGTAAGTGGTGCTATAATGACGAAGCAAAATCGATCAGAAAATAAAAGGAGAGGAATACGAAAGTGGTCACAATACAGGCACTCGAAAGTGGTTCCTTCAGGCGTAGTCACGTAGCGAAAAATCAAATGTTTCTGGTTCTTCGTGTTCACAAAGCAATGTACATGCCACTAAACAATGTTGCCGCTCATGCTTTGAAGCTAAACTTTGAAGCTATTCCTCTCCTTTTATTTTCTGATCGATTTTGCTTCGTCATTATAGCACCACTTACGAACCCCGTGCTCGGTGTCATACTGAAAACATCCACCTCGGTAACACTTCATATCAAATGTACGCCTCGAAGATGATGAATGCCTGGTCTCTTTTGATGTGATCTCGTTGTTCACCAGAGTACCCATTCAGTTAGCTATATCCGCAACAAGGGATGCCCTGGAACGCGACGACACACTCGACGAGAGAACCCCCTTGAGTGTAGACGAGATCTGCCGCCTTCTCGAGCTATGCCTATCAAATACCTACTTCACCTTCCGAGGCAGCTACTACAAGCAGGTAAAAGGAACTCCCATGGGGGCCTCAATTTCCGTCACCATGGCTAACCTAACTATGGAAAATATCGAAGACAGAGCTCTGAGTACTTTTTCCCCGAAGCCAAAAGTTTTCCTCAGGTACATGGATGATTGCTTCTGTATCGTGAAGGAGTCGCAAGTCGAAAACCTGCAGAGCCATTTAAATTCCATAGACCCGGATATACAGTTCACGACGGAGCGCGAACAAAACGGATCGCTACCATTCCTAGATGTACAAGTTACACGAACCAACGGCAATCTAAAATTCTCAGTCTACCGAAAACCAACCCACACAGGCCGCTACCTACACTTCTCATCCAACCATCCGGCAAACCACAAGGCATCGGCCGTAAATTCTTTATTGAGAAGAGTCGAAAGTCATTGCACATTGGAATCAGATCAAAAGAAAGAAAGGAGAACGGTTCTCAACGAACTCAAAAGGAACGGCTATACAACGGAATTCATTCGAAAAACAACCCGACAACAAAAAAGAAAAAACAAACTACGAGACCTACAACCGTTGACTCCCCCTCGACCACAGAAACGAGTGTCCATCCCATACGTCAAAGGTGCCAGTGAAGCTCTCAGCCGAATACTGAAAAAAGAAGGCCTCAAAGTCGCGCATAAACCGATGAACACTTTGAATATCCTCATTCCTAAACCAAAAGACCGTCCACCAAAAGAAAAAGCTCAAGGCGTCGTCTATAAAATCAGCTGTGCCGACTGTCCGGCGTCGTACATCGGGGAAACCAAAAATCTAAAAGAAAGAATCAGACAACATGAAAACGACGTCAGAACATTCAACCGAATACGCAGCGCCGTCGCCGAACATTCCGAAGACGCCGACCACAAGATTTCTTTCCAAGAAACCCAAATCCTTCAAACAGAGACAAACTGGCGAAAAAGGCTGCTACTCGAGTCTTGGCACATTCAGAACACGGCGGGTAATATAAACCGCGTGAAGGGCATTCTTCCTTCCTTGTATGTTCATGGCCTGGCAGACGCGACGAAGGGAAGAAAGGACCCCCCGCTCTAGGTCAGCAACACCAAAACAACTCGTCCTCCCCCCCCCCCCCCCCTCCCCCGTCCCTCGTCAACGAATTCCCGCGACTAAAGGGCGCCCGGCACCGGTCATCCTAGCCGACCAGCGACGCCGAAGCCCCCCCCCCCCCCTCCACCCCACCCCACCACCCCTTTGGTCTGTCTAGAACAGGTGCCAGGACAAGTGTCTCCGCACCTTAGGCTCTCTCTCCCTTCCTATGCTTTGAAACATCGCAAAACATAGTTGTATTACACACATTCACATTTTGTTTGAAGTCGAAGTTTACCCAGCCGACAGATTTCTTTTGGCTCGCTTGGCAGGGGAGTTGGGACGCCGACACAGGATGTGTCGCCCCGCTTTTCAAGCCCGCCGTTGATTTATTGTTCACAATTGAAAGCTCCCCGCTACTTTTCGGTAATGCAGTTGTTTCCATTTTGTGTTGTATGACACTCATATGCAGGTCCTTGCACCATGAAGACTTGCTTGTGGCTCACCTTGCTATCCCTCGTCACCGTAGCCTGTGAGTTTGGAGGATGTCTTAATTCGACGCGTTCCATGTGATAAAAGCTCGCTCAACTAGCAGTAATATGGCCGTGAAGTGCTATGTTACGATGGCAATTTAAGTACCCTCGGACTCATTAGGAGCATGGTAGTGCAGGCAAATGAACCTGCTCTTAAGTTTTTCCAAAACAAAATCCATATAGGAAAGCCAAAACAATCTACTTGCACTAACGTCTGCCATGTTTTAAGCAAAACATTCTTTTTTTTGTTTTTTTTACGTTGCAAATGATTACCTTTTAATTCACATGCCATTCTTCCATACCTAAATTTAAGAGCGAGTTAAGATAGAATAGAAACCGCCAGGGTTCTGCGAAGTATAAAATGTTTTAATTTCCTAGTGTCCGACGTTAACTTTGAGTGACGTCATGGGGACTCTCATTGTAATCTATCGGTTAGGAGCGCATTCAAATCAATATCTAGTTGACGTTTGTGTCAATGCACAATAGGCTGTGAAACCAAACATGCCACACATGGTGGTATTTTCAAGCATGTTTTATTTATATTGGCAACTAATTCACGGTGATTTTTTATTTTACCCATCGTGTATGCAACGTTGCTGATTGCGTCTAATAAATTTCGAAGAACTTGTATTAGATTTTGTCTCCTTGGGGAAATAAGGCCTATAAAAATCTGTTATTCTTTACTGACGCTTCTTGGCTGCGGATAAGCACCCCCCCCCCCCCCCCATGTCTTTCATTTGACATTGTCACAAGAATAGTTTAAATGAGTTTTATAGGGAACTCCAAATAACAAATGTTCTAATACATTCTTTTTGTTGTTTTTCATATGCAACGAAGATGGCGCAACACTGTGAGTATTTGAGTCAACATAATATAAAAAACAAACGACAAGAGTATTCGACGCCCGAACATTGTACTTATCTTGGCCATCTGTTCTTTTTTATTTTTGTAGAGTGCCGCATGTGGCCTTGGGTAATCCTGTTCTTCCGAAACGTAAGCATCGAATATTGTGCCATGTCACTGCGAATTCAAACTTTCTGATTCCATTGTATACTGGTTCTGCGTACGGCTTCAGAAAATGAATGTCATTTGTGAAACGCATTTATGCCTCAAATACACCTTGCAGGAGTTATGCGTTTCCCTCAATGATCTACGCATATTGCGCCTAAAATCTAGCGAGGGTTTGTAAGACACCACTGTTGTGATATACGGACTTTGAAGTTACAGAAGCATCACCATTTCACAAGGGCACGCTGCGAAAATGTATTACGGCAGAACATCTGCACATAATTACGGCAACCAATGTGTTGCCCCAGTATCCAAAGGGTCAATTTGTTTCGGTGTCTTTTCCTTTGTCTTATGCGTTGGAAATCGCGGTTATTCTTATATATGCTTAGTTACTTCGACTAAACATGGATTTATCATGTAACTACCAAGCCTTCTTATTCTGTGAAACATAGCAGCAACATAGGTTGCGTAATAGAGTTGTCTGCGATTGCTAATAATTATGTTACATTCGCTTATTCTCTGTTTTGTGCACCTGTACCATTTTCTCGCTCCTTATTTGTCCAGAGGCTGAAGAAGATGCACTTGAGAAAGCAGGAAAGACACTGGAGACAGTGGGACGGCTGCTGCAGGGCGAGAATGTTCCTTTAACCGAGGAGGCGCAAGAACAGTTGATCAACGCTCTTCGGGTTGCGTCTAACAATGGCGAAGTCTTGAGTGAGGATGGCTCCGAGTACTTCCTGCCAATCATCATTCGTGGAGTTGTTCAGGGTGCCATCGCCCACGCTGTCCACAAGAAGTTGAACAAGGGCTAAGAACACTGCCAGTGAATAGCTACAACGGGATAACTAAAATAGTGATGAAAAAAGAAAAAGAACGCTTTCTGGAATAGAACAGCCAGTTGTTTGTTCATAATCGCCATAGCCACGTGATATGGCATAAAATAAAGCTTTGTTGGGTACAATGAACTTCAAATCTGTGTCTTTTGTATGCGCTGCATTTTTTTCTTTGAGCTGAAAATGTGGACTTTGGCATGTGAAACTGAACCTTATTCACGTGTTTATCGTCATTTTCAACGCACTGTATTAGCGATGAAAAGAGAGATAAAAGAAATGCGTTAGAACTCGATGGGGCACGACCGCACACAATACGACTATACCAATGATGTCAGAGTAGACAATCACATTGTTCAAGTCATGGCTACATGATAATACAGGCTGCCAAGAGAATTGCATATCCTCCAGAGAACCCTCGTCAGATAACTCTATGCTCGATGACCTACTCAAAAAAAGTTGCAGTGGCTTAGCTCAGCTATGCCAGGATATACGTAGCGTTAGCAAAGGTTCAGCTGATTATTCTTAGCTTTCCTGGTTGTCTAGATTGTCAAGGATTAGCTTGATTGTCATGCTTACTGCTGCTCCAATGACACACACGCGGTGTACGTATTATGTGGCACATGTATATAGCCTTCTTCCGTTCATTCCTCCTACGCTCAACCGCTAATTGCCAGGCAACTACTTCGGGATCCGATGAGTCAAGCTTCTCCGTTCTTCTGCGCTGTTGAGCAGCATTTGCGCTCTCCTTCTTCATGGTTATACCACACTGGCAAACGCCAGTCAGAAGCGCAGAGGCTCCAGCGCAGTGTCAGACGGCGACTGCACAGCGAGCGAGCGCCGGCGCCAGTGCGTCTACCACGGCTACGACGTCACTCCTCTGGAATGCGCAGACCGGCGACGATGAGCCGCGCGCGGCGGCGGCGGAGTGCGCGAGAGGTGCCTGCTCCGGTGGCTCCGGTGCGCAAGCCGTGTGACATCACTGATCCTTGCGCATGCGCAGCACGGCTCTTGATGTGCCGCGCGAAACGGGCTTGGCTAGGCCAGTGTAGCTAACGCTACAAAAACTTTTAGGCTAATACTAATTCCTAGGAGCTTTATTAGAGCCTTAAAACACGTCTACGGAAGTCGCAAACGTATCCTCGGCTGTCGGTGGTAAAGCTGCCCCGTGCAGAGTGGTACTATTAAAGCGAAGCATCCGAAGCAAACCCTTTCGGACTCTGATGGCATTGGCTGCTGGTGGGTGCTGTTGGTGCAGCTTTTGTTTTATTGCAAAAAAAAGGTCATACACAGCGCAACGTTTATCGAAATAATCGGCTTTTGTGTACTCCCATCTGACTACCTCTGCAAGCGTGCTGGTATAGCCAGCTTTTTTCTCCTCATAATTCCGCAGTGAAACAAATAATTGTACCGTATATCCCCAGCGCAAAATATTAACGCCTTCTGCGGCTAGTTCATTTATTAAACCGAAATATTGCGTGCCTTTTTTCTCAGGTAATCGCGTGTCTGCTGGGTGAGCGTCTTGCCAAGTAATGTGGGCCAGTCCTGTGGATTGAACGAAGAATAGTCTATTCTGCATACAGTATAATTTGCGGCCACGTGGATCTCAGTGTGTTTTGACGATTTACCTGGCAGGCATGTTGTCACTGTGGTGCACAACTCGTTGCATAGCGTAGACACTTTTATAGCATCTTATTAACCGCTTCACAAGAGCTTCATTTCACAATTATTTTCAAGCGTGGGTTTTTTCTCGCATATATTTCTTTCTTCACTTTGTCTCACTGCGTTAAATGGCATGGCGTACGTAAAAAAACTCAGGTCGCTATCAGATTGCCCCTGATCTACTCACACTTGGGTGGGCATACGCACTTTCAGACGTGCGTACGCGCATGCGTTTTCATTGCGCTGGCCTACACAATAATTCTGATCCACTGCCCCAAGTTACCGTCTTTCTTCTCCAATTGGTGCGCGGTCATAGACGTAATTCTTCACTGGGTTGGTGAATAACCGAGTTTGCACTTATCAAACGCAGAAGAGGTTCCGCTTCCATCTGTTCGTCGGCTTTTCTCTTCACCAACGTAGTTTCAAAGTGCGTCTTGTACTAATATTGAAAACACATTTTGTAATGAGCGAAGCCTGCGCATGGCCTCGTTAATGGATGGCACGCTGGTGCTTACGAGCTCTGACAAACATGTCATGCGGCAACCAGGCTTGTCTCTCGCGCTTCTATCTGGGCACGCTACGCCATCTAGCGGTACTGCCGAGAAGCCCGCACGTGCCCTCCGATACGAAAAGTGTTGTGTGGCGCTGCCTGGGAATGCTGAGAATTCTAACCTAGCTTGCAGCACACTCAGTGGCACATACTCAGTCACCCATGTTGCCGAGAGGTTCATTGAAGGGCACCACATATGTAGTGCTTTCAAGGCGCAGCTCGCTAAAGCGTTGGAGTGAAAGGCGTTCGTGGAAAGCGCCACACACCCGTTGCATTTGAGGTGCAGCCTGCTAACGCATCGGGTTGCTGCCCTTGAGCAACCCTTGTGACGTTAAGTCGATTCCGCTCTGCATCGGAGAAATTTAAATGATCTCTTTCGTCATTGTAAAGCAGCACGTTCTCAGTCCACACACCTAGGTACCAAAGTTAGCGTCAAAGATGTTCATTACAGAGCGGCTCACACGTACTGGCACATACCCAGTGCTCCAAGTCGGCGTCAAGGAGCTTCGTTGGATAGCGGTAGCCTACAAAGTCCTGCAAGTACAGTTACCCATTTCGGCGTGGAAGAGGGTCGTAGAAGAGCGGCACGTGAGTACACAATGCCACAGACTCCGCGGCAACAGTTGCTTCGATGGTTGCTTCGAACCCTGTTTCAAACCCCGTGGGATACCGTTCGCCCACAGACTACCCACTGACCCATGTAGGTGGAAAAAATAGTTGTCGCAGTTTCACCTGAAAGGCAAAGCATCAATTGCGATAGCAAATTTGTAGAGTGCTATACGGAGTAATGATATTAGCTTTATCAGCTGTATAAACTTGGACATGCAGCAGCACTGGCAACACGCAGAA
The DNA here is from genome assembly GCF_013339745.2 of Dermacentor silvarum. Taxonomy (NCBI): domain Eukaryota; kingdom Metazoa; phylum Arthropoda; class Arachnida; order Ixodida; family Ixodidae; genus Dermacentor; species Dermacentor silvarum. Next base: position 110,096,695 of record NC_051155.1, read on the forward strand.
CTGTTGTCGACGCCGTCGGCGTTTTGCCCGCGTTCGCACAAAATGCGTGCGGCGTTGGTGACTGCTGCCGGAGCCTCTGATATAAATAGGCACTTGGTGCCGCAGCTAAACGTCGCCTCCCTTCCCTCCCCCTCCCCCCCTCCCCACGGCCTCTCGCGCGTCGGAAGAAGGCGCGTTTGCTCTACATATATGGTGATTGTAAAGGAGGAAAGAGACGCCTACTTCTGCAGCCCTTAAGGGAGCACGGCGCAGAACGCGCGTTTGTTCTCCGCCGTGCGTTCACTCCCCGTGAAAGCGCGCGCCCCTCGCGCCCTTTCACTCGCACATACAGCGTTCGGCGCGCGGCGACGATTTCATCTCAAATGACGTCATACGGAACCTCAAGGCGACGGCAACGCCGACGGCAGAAATCTGCTTTTGAGTGTCCATATAATTGCTATCGCAATAAAATTGTTAGGTACGTACAAACATACTATAAAGGCTTTATTAGAGTTCGGAGCAGCTAAGCGGCGACAGTCAAAACGAGACATGACTTTTAAGCACGAGCGCCATTGCCGAGCAAAACCGCTGGACGCACTTGCGTCCGGTCCCAGTAGAGCCAGACCCACTAGCGTCTCTCTTCGCTACAATTACCCTAGGAGTGAAAGGGAGCCTTCCGGCGACCTAACAGCTCGTCAGGATGACAGAATCGTAGTTTGGCTTGAGGCGGTCGACATGGACAATGTCTCGTCCACGACGGCGCTGGTCCGAAGACGGTTCAACTGGTTCGTTGACATAATTCACGGGAGATGCGCGTTCGACGACTCGGTAAGGGCCTTCATACTTCGGAAGCAGTTTAGATGAGAGGCCAGGGCCGGTGAACGGGACAGAGAGCCACACAAGCGTGCCAGGAAGCAAAGTGACAGCGGAAGTGGAGTCGCCGCGAGTGCTTTCTGGCGCTCTTGGTCATTATAAGTAAATGCGCGTGCGAGGTCGCGGCATTCTTCAGCATGCCTTGCTGTGGCAGAAATATGCGAGCCCTCGGATGCATCCGGCCGATAAGGTAAAATTGTTTCGATGGTATGCGACGGATGCCGACCGTTCAGTAAGAAAAAGGGCGAAAAGCCAGTGGTGCTCTGAGTAGCGGTGTTGTACGCGTAGGTGACGAAGGGCAGATTGGTGTCCCAGTTCGTGTGGTCGGAGGCAACGTACATTGAAAGCAGGTCGCCGAGCGTGCGGTTGAAGCGTTCTGTGAGGCCATTGATTTGGGGGTGGTATGCCGTAGTTTTGCGATGAATAACGTGGCACTCTTTAAAAATGGATTGAACCACTTCCGCCCGGAAGGCACGTCCGCGATCACAGAGCAATTCCTGGGGTGGACCATGTCGCAGGATGAATCGGCGAAACAGGAATAAGGCAACATCGCGGGCTGTAGCTGCTGGGAGAGCGGCGGTTTCGGCGTATCGTGTGAGGTGATCTACTGCTACAATGGCCCAGCGGTTACCAGCCGACATTAAGGAAAGTGGCCCATACAAATCAATTCCAACGCGCTCGAACGGCCGGGTAGGGCAGGGTAGAGGCTGCCGACCAGCTGGCGAGAGCTGGGGTGAATATTGGCAGTCGGGGCAGGAGCAAACGAACTGTTAAACATACTTGTACATTCCTCGCCAGTAGTAGTGCTGTCGAAGGCGCTGGTAGGTTTTGAAAACTCCCGAGTGTGCGCACTGTGGATCGGCGTGAAAGGATGCGCAGATTTCGGAGCGCAGACTGCGAGGAACTACTAAAAAAATTGCCCCCACCTCCCCGAAGGGAATCGTGAGGAAATGCGAATGCATTTCTTGCGCCGAGAGTACACGGCGTAGTAATTTTAATGGCGTAAATTAATGACGAGACGAGGATTTGTACCGTAATCATTTATTTATACATTCATTAGCACCTGTTTGTGTTGTCATTGTACCTGACGGGGGCAGTTCGGTATCGGCAGCTCGCTTCGCTCGCTTGCGTTCGGCATCACGCGCTCGTCGCTTCGCAGCCTTGTCTTCCGCTTCTTCTCCTCCGGTTGATGATGACGTTGAAGCTACTGCAGTGACGTCATCTCCAGCGAGAGGTGTAATGCTCGGGTTGGATTGTATTACACTTCTTGCTAGGGGTACCGTTGCCGTCAGACATTCGCCTTCACCGACTTCTGCCATCGCCTTGAGAAGCGCCCAGCCAGCGAACGGTCGAGAGTGAGGCGCGCGCTTCACTCCATTTATATATACGTGCGAGCGAGCGAACGGGAGAGTGGGGCGCAGGTAGGAGAGAAAGCGAACGGCGAGAGAAGGAGCGGCGAAGCACTGCACCTACCCTTTCCTACGCTCTCTCCACACACGCGGGAGCTCCGCCGAGTTCCCGCGATGCGAGCGCCCTCACACGCCAGAGCGCGCTCCTCCTCTCCACTCACTCTCCGCTACTCCGCCCGCACCATTTGCTCCGGTTGCTAGGGGCGAGGATAAGCGCGCGCGCCCGCAGCTGTTGCTATGGGAGAGGGAGTGAGAGCGGAGAGATAACACCTGCCGGCGCGCGGACACCGACAGACGCCTGACATGCCCCGACTGCGGTGTAACTGCGTCGGTGAAGCAGGTTGTCGCGAACCGCGAAATGACGAGCCTGACGACGCAACGTGTGAGTGGTTGACTGTACTGATGGGTCAGCAAGCAAGTCTATAGTCGAGGCAATCCACGGGTCCTTACGCTGCTCGGAAGCGATAGTCTCAAGGTCTATTGATGAAACAGCGAGCTGGGATAGTGGGCAAACGGTATTGTTGTCAGGCAAGGGAGAGCGTGATAGGGCGTCGGCGTCAGAATGTTGGCGTCCGTTGCGGTACAGCACGCGGATATCGTAGTCATGCAAGCGAAGTGCCCAGCGGGCAAGACGACCTGAAGGATCCTTCAACGATGACAGCCAACATAGTGCATGGTTGTCCGTGACGACATCAAATGGGCGGCCATACAAATAAGGCCGGAACTTAGTGAGAGCCCAGATGATCGCCAGGCATTCTTTTTCCGTGACCGTGTAATTGGTCGCGGCTTTCGTAAGAGTTTGACTGGCATAGGTCACGACATATTCAGGAAAGCCAGGTTTGCGCTGCGCAAGGACAGCGCCGAGGCCAGCACCGCTCGCATCTCTTGTACCTGCGTAGGGGCCGTCGGGTCATAGTGGCGCAAAATTGGGGAGTCGTACGTCAGCAAACGATGGAGAAGTGCGAACGCTTCATCGCACTCTGATGACCACAAATGAAGGGGTCCGTTGCTTCCAAGGAGCTTTGTCAGAGGTGATATGACGGCGGCGAAATTTCGAATGAAGCGTTGGAAGTAGGAACACAAACGTAAAAAACTTCGCAGTTCTTTGATGGACGTAGGTTTAGGGAATTCGGCGACGTCACGGAGCTTGGCTGGATCGGAGAGAATTCTATCCTTGGAAACGACGTATATTAACCCAGTATCGTCAGCTGCCGCGCTGCAAATATGCAGTTCTTTAAATTTAGTTGTAGTCCGGCTTTTCTCAAACACTTCAAAACACACCGGAGGCGTTGAATGTGCGTGGAGAAGTCGTGAACAAGAACATAGACGTCATCAACCTAGCACAAGCACGTCTGCCATTTCAAGCCGTGCAGAACGGTATCCATCATGGGCTCAAAAGTTGCTGGCGCATTACAAAGTCCAAACAGCATCACGTTAAATTCGTATAAGCCGTCGGGCGTGACAAAGGCTGTCTTCGGTCGATCAAGCCATACTACGATCTTGTCATCCTCGCGAGCTGCTAAGTCGCCGGACGGCTCCCTTATCACTCCCGGGCTAATAGTAGCAAAGAGAGACGCTAGTGGGTCCGGCGCTTTTGATCGGCAACGGCGCTCGTGCTTGAAAGCCGTGTCTCGTTTTGACTGTCGCCGCTGCCCTGCTGCGAACTCTAATAAACCCTTTACAATACATATATACACACACACATACATACATACATACATACATACATACATATTTACATACATAGATGCATACGTACGTACTTGCGTACCTACATACATACGTACATACATACATACATACATACATACATAAATACATACATACATACCTAGCCACCCTAAAGCGCGGGCGGTACCCAAAAAATGCTAACGCTATAATATTTCCTGCACCTAGATAAGCCTGTGTGTAACAACTGAAAAAAATCACCGCATATCCACTAAGTGAATGATGATGAGTGGGCGAAGCACTGGGGGATCAATCGGGTAACCGTGAATCTCCCGTATATATATATATATATATATATATATATATATATGCATATATGTGTATACAGAGTGTCTCAGCAAACACTTTCAAAAATTCTTAAAGGTTGCCTGTGGCAGATAGCACAATTCTAGTTCGAGCTGGTCTACTCGAAGAGGCGGACATTACTTGCACAGGAAATTGAAATCCATAATCGAATAATTAACAACCATTGACTAATTAAGTTTTTAACTAATTACCTAATGGCCCATATTGCAATTTACAAATTGGAGCCATGGAGTTCACCAGACTCCACTTGGAACGAATTCTCGGGCTGACACCAGTTTTGAGATAATAATTCCCGAACTTTGCGGAGAAATGCATTCGCGCGACTGTTAGTTTCTTAATAAAACGTCGCTTTATGCATTGAAGCACAAAACTAACTATATATATATATATATATATCAGTGAAGTAACGAGTAACCGGAGCCGGCACAGCAGTAGTTCAAAAAATAGAAGCACGTAGGAAAACCATAACAAGACTTTACTGACGGTTCGGCCGGGGTCCGGCCTTCATGTATATATATATATATATACGTACAGGTATACTGGACTCTGCAAAGCGGAGCTACAGACAACTGACGACGAGGGACAAGGCTCGGCCCTAAGGTGGTTCGCCCCTCATATAAATACTTATACGTATAAGAATAGAAAATGCTGAGTGGCTCCGCTTCCCACAAGATAAGTACCGGTCCCGCTCCATTTGAACGCACAGATTCTATAGTGAAACGTGTCCTTTGTACCTTTTCACACGTAAAACCATGTGAAAACATGTGGGAGACAGAGTATGCACGTTTGTCACTAAAATGGCTATCATCAAGCTCTTTGCCTACTGATATTCTTGCTCTAGGTTCTTCGTGTTTAGAGGATGCTCTACCTGGCGGCCAACGCTAACGCGTAAATTCCGTTTTTAGGAAACCGCAAGATTGATTTGAACGAAATTTGTGGCATTACTTAGAAGATCTGACGGTTACGTGTCCACATCACGATATAAGTATGAGGGACTCCTTAGCGGTACACTCCGGAGTAACTTTGACGACCCGGGGTGCCTGAACGCACAATTTTTTTTATGTTAACGAGCGTTTTTCCATTTGTCCCCAATTTGAAAGGCTACCAACGCGGCCGGCATCGAATCCGCGACCTGGAGCTTAGCAGCGCCACGCCAACGCCAGTGCAATATGGAGGTGGGATTCATCTGTAAAAGAAAGTTGTGTCCAGGTGACTCAAGCAAGTGAATTTTATTTATGAAATGCAATTTATTCAAAGAGTTTGCTGCTAATATTAGGTTGTAAAGAAATTTAGGAATGCAATGCTTAAAACTCGGTAACTACTCACCAAAGTCGTTATCGTTGTTCTTTAAACTGCATTTAGGAGACCGTGCCAACTTGACAAACTTGAGTTATAAATTGAGACCTTGGGCGCTATAACGTAAAATGATTCCAAACCGTTTTGATTTCAAACTCCTGACGTCAAATTTACGTAACCACCGACGCAAGTATCGGGCGGTTACCCGCAGCGTTGTCTGAACAACCCAATCAAGCACTCTCCTCGTTTATAGGATGTCAGCTTTGTTCGCTTTCAAAACCAATAACATTGTCTTAACTCAGCGGTTTTTCTTATCTAATTGGCTGACAAGCGGGGAGGAGCACGCTCTAGTGGAGAGGGTTTCGATGGGGCCGAGCCAGCACAGTGAAAATAGGGAACCGCATGAAGAGGGTGGTGCCGGCTTCTCATATTGTTCCGCTTCGCCATACTTAGCTAGCGGTGGCTGGTCGAAAATCGAGGCGGCGTGAAACGGAAGGATAAGAATGCCGCTAAAACGGATCCTCCACAAGGAAGAGTTGACAGAGCGATGTCGTATGCATGCCGAAAGGGCTCGATAACGTTTTACTGCCACGCAAAAAAGTTTATTATGCGCAAATAAATACATTCTCACCGGCAAGTGCGAGTAGCGAGGGCCTGAGCGATCGGCGGGCAGCCATCTTTGATTCCTTTCGGAACGGGGAAGTCTGTGGCTATTCAGAAAAATTTTCAGTTTTGTTCGGCATATTAATGTATTTTTTTTCGCGTAGACATCACTTTGACGTGGTGAGCTTTTTTGGTTTTGTGACGTCGCGTGACAGACAGGCAAAGTGGGCGTAGCCAGAAAACATTGGACCAATAGCAGAGAGCTACTGGTGAAAAGACATCGAATCAGGAATGATTATTTTTCTTTTGTGCGGTTTAATCATGCATAATCAGTGTGTACACGTTATATCACATGGGGAGCTATTGCGGTTTTCGTGACGTCGCGTGACAGGCGAAGTTGGGAGCGGCCCGAAAATGTTTTGACCAATCGTGGAGGCTGATTGCAGAAATTGGAATCAAAATATTTTGGAATCATTTTACGTTATAGCGCCCCTTGTGTGAAATTGGCTGCAACGTTTAAGAAGGTTTTGCAAAATTTGTATTGAAGAGCTGGTGGTATATCTCAGAGGGATATAGAAAATATAGCATTTGTTGCTGTTAGGCTCCTGTATATGTCCCGTTTACAGAATTTCGATGTCCTTATTTTTTAGATATATTAAATGCAAAACTTGATAACAATTTTTGCATTTGCATTGCTCTAACAACGTCGCGAGAAATTATAGGCCAGGTGCATTCAGCTGCATTGAGGTGTGACAATGGAGCACCGTAGGTCCTAAAAACGTATCTGGCATCGCGATTTTAAATCCTTTGCTTTTTTTCTTTTAACCGCTTGGCTAACGTGAGCTAAGAGACATGCAATGCTTAACGGGAAGGGGTGCATGACTTTGTTAAGAATTTTGTCTGAAGCGGGAGGACTTGGCCCCACCACGTCGGTAAATGAAATAGTTTCCGTTTAATTTGACACCAAAAGAAAGCAGGCGACCTAGATACAAACTGCTTCTTCGGGAAGGTCGCTCAGAGCAAGTGGCACTACAATCTTCAATACGAACGCCAGCCGAAAAAAAAGGGAGGGGGGTCTTACTATGCGGTGCCGCAGCCTCACCTCGGCTCTTCTATACGGCACATCTGAGTCGTGGAACGTACCCAGGTGTTCCTCTTGCTGTATAAAATATTCAAATATGCCGGATTTGCGATGTGGCCTTTCACATAACCAGGCATCAGGCTCTGGTCCATAGCTCAGCTCGTTTCTCAGGAGCACGGCCGCAACTGCACTGGTAAACGCTAAATGGAGAACAGCAAGAGCACCGCACTGGGCTCGACGTTTATTCTTTTACGCGAGGAAAACAACTGCTCACTAGTTTTCTAGTTTTGTCTTAGACAAAATAAACATCACAGCGTTAAACAACATATTGCATTCAATCTTCTTTTCAGTTAGAAAAAAAGTGGATTTCACACAGCTGTGGGGCAGGGTGAAAAGGAGGACGTGGTGCAAGGTAAGAAAACGTCGGTCGTTTTATGCATTGAAGCGCAAAAGTAACTGGAACGCCAAAGCATTTCTCTGAAAAGTTCGGGAATTATTATCTGTAAACTGGTGTCATCATCAGAATTCGTTCCAAGTGGAATTGACTTGTGACCTCCACGGCGAGAATTTCAAAATTGCAATTAGGCCATAAGATAATTAGTTAAAAACTTAATTAGAGAACTTTTGTTGTTTATTCTATTATGCATTTCAATTTTCTTGCACGCAATTTCCGCCTCTTAGAGTAGACCAGCTCATGAGCTTGAATTGTGATATCTGCCAGAGGCAACCTTTAAACATTTTTGAACTGTTCGCTGAAACAACCGATATATTTATAAGCGAAATCTCAAGTCACATATACAAGCGTGTTTATTATTATTATTATTATTATTATTATTATTATTATTATTATTATTATTATTATTATTATTATTCACTGGTCAGTTTTGTAGTGTTTCTCAGTCAAAACCTTTTCTTGATTCACAATATCCGTGCACAGAGAAATTTATTTTTGTAGTTCTAAAATTTATGCATACAGTTATAGCCGCTTCAGCCTCGTTTTGAATAAGGCTAAGCACCTAAAGAAAGTATGCAGTGGAAATAAACTAATAGCACTTAAAAGCTGGACGAGAAGCGTCAAATATTGGAGCGTGCTTTATGACACGATTCAACTGCAGCACAGTAATAGAAATGAAGAAAACGAAACTATCATTTCCAATGGTTCCTTATTATAAGAGACCAAATATATTCATAATCGAAATAGGGAAACAAATAACGATATATTTATTTATTTTTGATTACATTAACATTCAATTACGAACTCCTTTGCATCGATGTTTCTCTTAACTTAGAGTTAGGGTGAGCAATTCCTGCACAGCCTAAGCTTGCAGGAATTAAGGTCATTATTTTTTGCTTTCGTCACAACTCTGTTTCTGGCCTATTGCTCTTCATTGCCTCACCGACATCGCGATAACATTTTTCCTGCATGCTAGACGAGCATCCCATTACTCCAGTGAGCGACCCATGGAGATAGGAAAACCCCAGAGATTGCATTGTGTTGGCTGAAGTGGTATCTTTGTTCGTAGAGTATATAAGAAAAGTCGAATTCTCGCGAAGCAACAAATTGCCAGCCGACCACCAGACAGGAGACGAAACCGGTAAGTGCCAACTTTCGTTTTGAGATATTAGAGATCAATTTGTCGTCCGTACGATGTCGGTATTTTACGCGATGACGGAATCTTTCACGTGTGGTTCAGAATGTTCAATAACGCTTGACACGTCCAAGCTATCTAATGACTCTGGAGTATTAGGTAAAAATGCTCAAGGAAAAGATTTGTCTGTGGCTTAGCAGCGGATACATATAGAATGAATGCATTAATAAGTAAGAAAGAGGCAGGAAAGGTTGAAGCGTTAGCGAGGAGGAAGGTATCAGTATGACACCCAGCACGGGGGGAATAGGAAAGTGTGCACATCAGAGGCACACCAAAGAGCTTCCTTTAGGCGTAGCCCCGTAGCACAATGACAAATCTTTCAGGTTCTTCGTGTTCACAAACCAATGTACATGTCACTTCAGAAGATCCAGGCACCTGCTTTGAAACAGCTAAAACAGTTTTGTTACAGATATTCACATTCTGTTTGATGTCGAAGTTTACACACGTCACAGATTTCTTTTGACTCGCTTGGCAGAGGAGTTGGGTCACCGAAACAATAATTCTCCAAAGCAGGATGTGTCGCCCCACTTTTCAAGCACGCCGTTGATTTATTTTTCACAATTGAAAGCTCCCCGCTATTTTTCTGTATTGCAATTATTTCCATTTTGTGTTGTATGACACTCATATGCAGGTCCTTGCACCATGAAGACTTGCTTGTGGCTCACCTTGCTATCCCTCGTCACCGTAGCCTGTGAGTTTGGAGGATGTCTTAATTCGACGCGTTACGTGTAATAAATGCTCGTTCAACTAGCAGTACTATGACCGTGAAGTGCTACGTTACGATGGCAATTTAAGCAACCTCGGACACATTAGGAGCTTGGTAGGTGCAGGCAAATGAACCTTCCCTTAAGTTCTCCAAAACAAAAATGTCACATGGGAAAGCCAAAACATTCTACTTGCACTAACGCCTGTCATGTTATAAGCAAAATAATCCTTTTCTATTTTACGTTGCAATGATTTCCTTTTGAATAACATGCCATTCTTCCATATCTAAACTTGTAACAGCGAGTTAAGATAATATAGAAAACGCTAGGCTCTCGCAAAGTATCACCCCTTCAGTCACGGTGTAAACACTTGTGGACGTGACTTGTTTTTGCCATTTTTATTCAGTTGTGGCAAAGAACAGACCATAAAAATAAAGCTTAGGGCAAATCGAACGTTCCACTTGCCTGAAGTACCTTTATTTTACTTCTGAATGAAATCTATCGTTACTGAAGATCGCTTTGGAGAAAAGCACTACAGTGTTTGACGGCAGGTGAGAAGTCAAAAAAGAATTTTTTTTTCTTTCTAGTAATGCTTGCAACCAATAATTTAACTGTACAAGTAATTCGCCCCCATGATTAAATTATTTCTTATGAAGAAAGGCATCATTATTGAGTGCACAATAATTAGATGCGAAATCAACCTGTAATTGTGGGCACTCGTCATAAAATGCAGATAAAGTCATTCTGTCACCTTGACTTGCTCCTAATGAAGCCTGGAGCACATTGGCATAAAATTATGCATGTTTCATACATTTATAAAATTTCCGACGTTAAATTTCAGTGACTTCATGGGTACTCGGTTTCATTGTTAGCTATCAATTATGAGCACATTCAAATAAACATCCAGTTGACGTTTAATCAATACACAATAGGCTGTGAAACCACACATGCCAAACGTGGTGGTATTTCCAAGCATGTTTTATTTATATTGTCCACTTATTCACGGTGTTTATTGTGTGACCCATCCCGAATGCGACGCGACTGATTACGTTTTGAGAAATTTCAAAGAACCTTTGTTACATTTTGTGCCCTTGGGGAAATAAGGCCTATATAAAAAATATGTTATTTTTCACTGACACTCCCTGGCTGCGGATATGCACCATATATATGTATCATTTGACATTACTACAAGAATGGTTTAAATGAGTTTAATATGGATTTCCAAATAACAAGTGTTGTATTAAATTATTTTTGTTGTTTTTTTCATATGCAACGAAGATGGGGCAACACTGTGAGTATTTGAGTAGACATAATATAATTAACGACAAGATTATTCGACGCCCGAATATTATACTTATCTGGGCCACCACTTTTTTTCTTTTGTAGAGCCCCGCAGGTGGCCTTGGGTAATCCTGTTCTTCCCAAACGTAAGCATACAATATTGTGCCATGTCACTGCGCTTTCAAAATTTCTGATTCCATTGTATACTGGTTCTGCGTACGGCTTCAGAGAATGAATTTCTTATGTGAAACACATTTATGCCGCAACACAAGTTATCCGCTTTCCCTCAATGATCTGCGCATTTACCCAAATTACGCATAATATGTATTGAATGTTTGTAGGACAGCGCAGTTGTGATATACGTACTTCGAAATTACAGAAGCATCACCATTTCAAATTGGCACGTTGCGAAAATGTATTACGGCAGAGCATCTGCAGAATTATGGCAACCAATGTTTTGTCCCAACATCCAATAACCCAATTTGTTTTGATGTCTTTCCCCTTGTCTTATGCGTTGGAAATCAAGATTGTTCTTATATATGCCTAGTTACTTGGACTAAACATGTATTTATCATGTAACTACCAAGCCTTCTCATTCTGTGAAACATAGCAGCATCGTAGGTGGCGTAAAGAGTTTTGTCTTCGATTGCCAATAATTATTGCTACATTCGCTTATTCTCTGTTTTGTGCACTTGTACCATTTTCTCGCTCCTTATTTGTCCAGAGGCTGAAGAAGATGCACTTGAGAAAGCAGGAAAGACACTGGAGACAGTGGGACGGATCCTGCAGGGCAAAAATGTTGCTTTAACTGACGAGGCGCAAGAACAGTTGATCAACGCTCTTCGGGTTGCGTCTAACAATGGCGAGGTCTTGAGTGAGGATGGCTCCGAGTACTTCCTGCCAATCATCATTCGTGGAGTCGTTCAGGGTGCCATCGCCCACGCTGTCCACAAGAAGTTGAACAAGGGCTAAGAACACTGCCAGTGAATAGCTACAACGGGATAACTAAAATGTGATGAAAAAAGAAAAAGAACACTTTAAGGAATAGAACAGCCAGTTGTTTGTTCATAATCGTCATAGCCACGTGATATGGCATAAAATAAAGCTTTGTTGGGTACAATGAATTTCAAATCTGTGTCTTTTGTATGCACTGCATTTTTTTTCTTTGACCTGAAAATGTGGACTTTGGCATGTGAAACTGAACCTTATTCACGTGTTTGTCGTCATTTTCAACGCACTGTATTAGCGATGAAAAGAGAGATAAAAGAAATGCGTTAGAACTCGATGGGGCACGACCGCACACAATACGACTATACCAATGATGTCAGGAGTAGACAATCACATTGTTCAAGTCATGGCTACATGATAATACAGGCTGCCATGAAAATTGCATATCCCCCAGATAACCCTGGTCAGATTGCACTCAACGCGTTCATTCACTCAAAAAAAACTTTTAGGCTATTACCAATTCCCAGGAGCTTTATTAGAGCCTTAAAACACGTCTACGGAAGTCGCAATCGCATCCTCAGCGGTCGGGGGTAAAGCTTTACAGTGCTGGCACGTGCAGAATGGTACTATTAAAGCGAAGCTTCCTAGCCAAACCTTTCCGGGCACTGCGGGGTTTGCTAGCTGGTTGGTGCTGCTGTTGTTTTCTTGCAAAAAGGTCATACACAGCGCAACATTGATAGAAATAATCGGCTTATGGATACCCCCATCTGCACTACCCCTGCAAACACGCTGGTATCCAGGTGTTTTCTCCTCAGAATTCTGCAGTGAAACAACGAACTGTACATTGTGGTTTACGGCAAACTCTGCTGGTAACTTGCTACCGAACACTTTTCCGTAGGTAAAGAACAGTGATTTCCGTAGAACGGACAGCCGTATATCAGAGACCGTAATACAAAATATGAGTGCTTTCGTATTTAGAAAACGGAGGACATTTTATGCAGAATCTGTACTATATGGTTCTACCAATAATATACAGGTGCTTTCCGTATTCAGAAAACGGAAGGCTCTGTATTCTGAATCTGTACTATACGGTTCAACCGTTGAAATACTGGTGCTTCCCATGTTCAGAAAACGGAAGAATCTGTGCGCTGAATCAGTATCGTTTCAACCCTGGAAATACAAGTGCTTCCTGTAAACAGAAAACGGAAAACGCTTTGTGCTGAATCTTTACTATACGGTCCAACCGTTAAAATACAGGTGCTTACTCTGAACAGAAAATGGAAGATGATGTGTGCTGCACCTGTACTATACGGTCCAACCGTTAAAGTACAGGTGTTTCCCGTATTACGCTTTACAGATCACATTCAATGTTTGAAGAATTTACTAGCGGGGCTATAGGAGTGCCTAGGACGCACAAAGGTCAACCAACTTTTGTCGCTGCACTATCTGCCGGGATCAGCCAGGCAAACATCTGCGTTCGGAAAGTTTATCCAGTGCTCTTCAACGCAGGTGATTGCGTGGCTGAACCCGGCTGATGGCGCAGCGATGCAATTCGGTCGACGCTTGTGCGTCCTTGGCTCTTTTGTCTTCGATAGTACATATCCCTTAAAGCAAATGTTATGAAGGCAGCTAAAAGCAGCAGGTTGCTATTGAGAAAATTGTCCGGCCAAAACAGTGACATAAAAGGTAACACATTTTCCACTTTGTGATCTGAATGAATTGCCTATAATATATACAAATAGGTGCAAAAATTCAGCTGTCAAATTCTTTAGATGACAGGAACAATTTTATTTTGTTAACCGCCCGCCTTGCACTCTTTCCTGGTGAATGCTGTTCTTGATCCCAGATGCCTTCAAGGATAAACTTGCTGATGTTAGGAGAAACAAATAGCATTGATAAAGTTCCATCATTAGAAAGCGGCAAAAACGATAATAACAGAGCTCAACAAAGCGGTAACTTAAGTTTTAGAAAAACATGAACATGGATCAGCATTGTTGGAAAAAGGGTTGTTGCTGTAGCCGACATTGCGTCAAAGGCACTTGTCATCAGTGTAGCAACTTTTTTTTCTTTGGTAGCATTTTTGTGTATGCAGATCTTTCTCACTCCTACAGTCATTGGGGCAGATACTGGTACACGTAGGTCAGGAGAAGCTGAAGTGGTAAAATAAAGTTTGGAAGGCAGTGTTTAGCAGTGATTGCAATGGAGCGGGTTGGGGCACTACCGTCAGTTTTTTCAAGGGGTAGGGGTGACCAGAACAGAAAGGGATCTACACATGAAAGCAAGCATTCAAACCAGTAGACCTAGTCTTCCCAGAAATCCAAATAGGAATTAAAATAAACTGTTTGGACATTTCGAAAACAAGCAATAAAGAATTAAGAAAAATAAACTCCATATTAACATGTGTTTCGTTAAGATTAGTGGAAATGTAAAACGAAGGCAGATTATGAGTACACATTTTTCGAAGGACAAAGAAAAAAAAGATATTCGCTAAATAAAATGAGTAAGGCATCAAAATTAAACTGGGTATGACCATACAATAACAAAGAACGCGCTATGAAAAAAATGGGCGCTATAGGCGCTATACTTAATGGGGACAGCTGGGCTAGCTGGAAAACCAACATATCATGCATTTCCAGTGCCTTAAAAATAGGAAACAAATAAGAGAAGAGGAAAGACGCAAGTGGAGGTAGAACACTGGTTTTCAACTGGTTGTAGTACACGCAAAGATGCGGGTATATATTATAAGACTGAGACCGAGCAAGCTGTCTAGCGCTTTATTCCAAAAAACAAACGCCCCTGCTCATGCGCGAAGAAGCGGAAGAACAGGCTTGATGATGGATATGTACAAATGAAAATGATGAAGTACGTCAATAGCGCTTACAATATATACATTCACTGTTCATGCGCCAACAGACTGTGGAACATGAATTGTAGTGCATGCTTGAAGCCACTTATGAAAAATGCGCGGTAGACAGGTTCTGATGCACGTAACCTCGTTATTTTATTGATGGAGCAATAGAACCTGTACTGACACATTTATCGTCTCCCTTTTTAAATACAAAAAGCTCATCGTTGTACCTACCCAGAACACGTGTGCTTAACTTTTGGTGTGCAGTGGCATCGTTTAGAATGGTCCGCTAAGTGACCGGATCCCGCTAGTACCACGACTCGCACACAATGCTCTATCAATCTGTCGTTAACGCAACAACCGGTCAGGCTGATGTAGCATTTGCCACATGACAGGGGATGTAGTAAAATACCCCAGTACTACACGCAACGAAAGGGGTAGTGTACTACTTCGTGCATGTTGACCTCTGTGCCCACGGTCATTCACTGCTCGGCACATGCGAGCCAGGTTTTCTGGCGCTGAAAACAGCACCCGGACACCACACTTCCACGAGGGCAACCAGATTCAGCGTGAAAGAAGCACGCTACCCCTTTCGTGGCGTGTAGTACTGGGGTCGTTTACTACTTCCCCCTCTCATGTGGCAAATGCTACATTGAAGATAGTGGTCGTTGCGCTAATGGCAGATTGACAGAGCACTGCGTGCATTAGGGCGATGTGGTCACTTAGTGGACCATTGTAACAGATACGACTGCACACCAATATTTAACACCACACATATTCTTGCAGGTACAAGTACAAAGAGTTCCATCTGATTCTTGAAGGTTGTTTAAAAAAACGATAAATGCGTCAGCACAGCTGCTATTGATCTGTCAATAAAGAACGCGATTGCGTGCATCAGAACCTGTATACCATGCATCTTCGATAAGCGGCTTCAAGCGTGTGCTACAATTCACGTTCCGCCGTCTGTTGGTGCATGATCAGTGAATGCATATATACATACCCGCATTTTTTCCATGTATAACAAACAGTTGAAGACCAGCTTGTACCTGCCCTTGCGTATTTCCGCTTCTCATATTTTTCCCTATTTCTTTAAAGCGCTGGAAATGCATGAAACTGGGTGAAGATTGCGAAAAGTTGGGCACTCTTTATATTCGTGCCACTATTGACGAATTTAAGCTTCTGTCGTCCGTTTGAACCCCTGTCTTACTTCAACAACAAAATTGCTCTTTTGTCAAACAAGTTTGAGTTCAGGTGCTATTCAAAGCTGCAATCTTAATTTATTCAAAATAAAATGTTATGGACAGTTCAACTGGGTGAGCATTCATTCAGGAGTATCATGTACTGGTGCAAGCTTAAAATATAATGGTTTCAATGGACCTCAGTTGCTGGCAAACCATTAGGTGTTTTTTTAACAGAGTTGCCTTCACAATATATTGGTTGGCAGGAAAGCTAGGAAACAACAACATAGTTGTTTCAACAATCAAAAGTGATGTTTGGCAGCAATGATTGAAAGAAACAAACAGCATTCTATAATACTTCTTCAAGTTATCCAAAAAGCTGCTAAAATAATTAATGTACTGCCCCCCTACACACGATTACACGCCACATTGATGCTTGTGATGTCAATCACACAGTTTAAGTGTAATTTAAGGCATCAATCAAGTGAGGAGGATAAGGCCATCAGTGAGCTCGATTCTTTTTGTTACAACATCAAATGTGCATTGCATTATTGTTGCATTTCAACGCCAAAAGGAGCAGTTTCCGAGATAGTGACCGACGCAAAAGAAAACTCTTCACATTCTGCGGAGCAGAACGTTGCTGACGAGGTGCCATGCACACAAATGCACTCTTTCATGCAAATGACATCCTGTAGTCAAACTTTGGGGAGATATGCCCACCTTAGAATAAAAAACAGCATAGTGCATGGAAAAAACTGTTAAATTCGTTGAAAACACTAAAACCCATTTGATTGTTCAATATGTTTACCGTTCAATAATGATTCTCTAACTTTGTTGTATACGGGTGCGGTAAAGAGGCACCATGCATTTACAGTCGTTGCAACAGTGCATTGACTGTACAATGCAACAATGCAAACCTGTGACACAGGTATGCATCTCGTGGAGGATGCATACTCCAGAATAGAAGAAACTAGTGTACCCTAACGATTGTTGTTGCTGACGCCTGAGCACTAGTAGGTACATAAAATATGGAAGCTACAATTATATGTTTACAAGCTGTAGTTATTGCAAGCTGTCCCCCGTGTGTCAGTACACAGCTGTAATACATTTAAAACTCTGTAATGGACTCATCTAACACAACGGAATTGGAGTGCATTATCCTTCATGTAAACTGAATAAATAGATGAAATGCAGAATAAATGCAACATACACAATTCACGTTGCGACCCCTTTGGAGGTATTTAGTAGTCTGAATTATCAGGGATTCCAGATTAAGATGAAAAGACAGATTTTATTCCACTGCAAGAATGGCGTCACCTCAACAATTCTTGCAATTGGTCCTATATCTTTATTTATATAAGAATGTATGTGTATGAATTGTCAGCTATATCGCTTGACATGTTTTTATTGACTGTATCTCCAATTTAGACAAATTCATGTTCGCAAATAATAATGCAGATGATACCAAGAAGTTGCTCAGCCTGAGTATGTATGTAACATTCGCCACATCCGAGGCTCTTGAACACATATTGAAGAAAGCCTGGGGTGCATGCCACTCTCTGATCTCATCAGGAAGTTTACGGAAATCATTTTCAAGGTTTCTTGTGATAAATTATAATTTGCCTAAACGGAAGAAGCAGGGAAATACACAGGTGGTTTACGCAGCATATTAATGATGTCAGCACGAAGCAGGCATCAAGAAGCAATGTCACTTGACACGCACAGACCATCAAACACAATAATTATTGGGATGAATTAAAACTCTGGAAGTGGAATGAAATTTGCCTTCTAATCTATACTTTTTGTTTATTCAGTGTACTACCACTACCTTCAGCAGAAATGTTCATAACAACTATCCTGTCTACGCCAAATCATACCGACCAATATTCAAACCTTCATAAGCTGTTTTTTTCACAGCCAATTCTTTGTGGGAAAGAGGTGTCTGTATGAAGACCATATCATCGAATTATTTCCCGTTTTCTTGTAAATGGTTACTGGAGAAGTGGAGAAATCTCGAAAGAGGGCCCAATAGAGATTTCAGGCTTGTCTATGGGCGCCTCGTGTCCTACCACAGACGGCGTTGCTGAAGAGCATCCGCCGCGGTTGGGGGAGGCAAGTGCTGCCGCCGGGTACCTACCGGTAAAATAGGTACAATCGCGCTCCCGGGCTAGTGCTCGGCCATTATGGGACCTCAACGCTTGGAAAGGGGTGTTGTCCTCAACCCGAAGGGGTCCCCACCTCTATAGGTGCTTGGGGGGCCAAATGGAAAATGTCCGCCAAGGGAGCGGCCCAAACATCACTGTGCTTTAAAGCGTCAGCTGTTATGGGCTCATTCCAATAGCAGTTTCGGTTCGCGATGATGCCGCGCGTAACCACTATCGCCGGAAATGCGAGAAAAGTACGCGTTTCACGCCGGGATCGAACCCGCGCCCGCTGCGTGGGAGCCAGATACTCTACCAATGAGCCACGCAAGCGCTTGCTATCGGCCAGCTGAAATGCCCTATAAGGCACGTGCGCAGGGGCAGACGACCCGAGCCTCCGGGCTGCGACTGTTTTCACAACAAATCCGGGCAGGGGTGGGGCCTCGCCTCAATGACGTATCACCATTTTCTTTTTTTCCTCTCTGTTTGGCGGCGTTCCAATGCTGCCGACATTGGAGCGGAGAACACGCTGGACTGGTAGTTGTTCAATTGAGCGCTTTGTTCATCAACCCAGGCACCTAATTTCGCGCCCTGCAGGCCAATGCGCTCGCCCAACGCAACAAGCTCTCCCAGACGCGTCGCCATTACTGTAAGTTCGGGCAACCACGAGCAAACGGTTTCATCTCGTTACAGTGAGGTCCTATATTTAGGAATACTTGCAGTAAAACAACCAGCCTTCTCCTGTCGCGGACGCCATTTGGTGATGAGGTTCTTTCAATAAATTACTCGCTACTGAGGCACAGCCTCACCGCATGAAATGACGAAGCAGTTCGTTACCACAACAAGCCACTCATTAAAGAGAATACAGCGTAAAGAGAAAACGAAACTCAGCAAACTAATCACAAAAACAAAAGAGAATTATGTCTAGAAAGAAATCATAAAAAGTCAGAAGGGGCCTACAGTTTTATGGTTCGCACTGGAGCTGTGGGATGAACTAGAAGCAGCGAGAGAGGCGGAGCACGAAGTGGAGTAGCGGTTGCGAGACCAGAAGCCGTCGAAGAAAATACAGGTCGTCCCCAGGCAAACACCAGTGATCCAATAATGCAGGAGGAAGTTCCGCAAGTTCCACTGCTACGTTGGGAACATGGATAGGTAGCCCTAGTACGGTAGAGGTCTGGTCACTAGACACCAAGTCCAAGGGCTTCACCTCTGCTACCGGTACAAAGGCTTCATTTCTTCCATGTCGGTCGGCACCTTATCATCAGGCAGCCATGATCGACACTGCTGTGAAGACAGGCATAGTGGAGACGGGTAACGGCTAGACGCCCTTGCGGGGTTCACCAGCCAGAGCTCGGGCACGGCGCGGGAGACGCTGGGCCGCCTGGGTCGGACGCCCTTCCGACGTTCGCCAACCGCGGGCTATAGGAAGAAGTTGCTTGTGTCGATCCCAGGTGGGAGCCTGGAGCGGCCTTGGGCCAGAAACTTGACCGGCCGCTACTCCCGCACCTTGGTCATTATCTTCCACGTCTCCCACGATGGCTGTCGCTTGCTTACGTGTTGCTCACTTCTGGCACTTGCCCACTACGATCAAGGCACTCGCGCACTTCACGTATCCCACTAGGCACAACTGTGGCTGCTGCTAAGGGATCGATGGTATTCCTAAATAGACGCATCACTATTTTCATTATCCAACTATAATCTCACTCTCAGGGAGAGAGCAGCCTACCTGACTGGAGCAGTATTTTTTTTATTTGGGGTGTTGCAGCACTGAGCTCCGCAACATGCCAACGACCGCGGCTTCCGCCGTGGCACCGGGGTACAACTGACCGCGCCGCCAAACAGAGAGGGGAAAAAAGAAAATGATGATACGTTATCAAGGCGAGGGCCTGCCCCTGCACGAATTTGTTGTGAAAACAGTCGCACCCGAGCCCCCGCCAATATGGTGACGCCATCTAGGTAAGGTGCATGCAAACGCAGCGCGCGCAGGCGCAGACGACGATATGCGATTCAGATGAGGCGCGCAATCAACAGGGCTCCCGAGCTGCCGAGCCTGCGCCAGTATGGTGGTGCAATCTCGTTAATGTGCCTACAAACGCGACGTGCCCGACATGTAAGTTGCAGTTGTAAGGCTTGATCGGGCTCAGCAGACTGCTGTGCCGAGAGCATTACAAGCCGCAGCTCGCCGTCGACGCCAGGCAGACAGTTCAGATCATTCTCGTGAAAACGAGGCGAACAGACTGCCGCTAAGACCTTGTTGTGCGTGGTGCCCAAATGAGAGCTACTCTTGAGCCGCTCCGCCAGCTTACGCTGTGACTGTGCTGGGTTTGCCGCGCAGGCCTGTGACTTTTTGTCAATGTCACGAGGGTTTCAACGGGAATTCAAGGCGCAAGCTGCTTCCTAAGCGTATCACCCCTATATATATATATATATATATAATTTCACTACAGCAATATTGACTATAGGACACCCACCATAGTGACAGTTTCGCCGGCTTCCATCGTCACGTAGTGGAAGGGCTCTCAATCCCAATTTTATTGCTACGTGCGTAGCCATGTTGTTTTCACGTTACACTACGGATGTGGGCTCTATTGTTGGCGCAGTATACGACTGCGGACACAGTTCAAACGATAGCTTATGGCCATTCAAACTGCTCACCAGTGCTCAGGTAGACTGCGATATCGTACATAATAAACAAACGCGCACTAAATATGTTCTCAAGACAAAATTTCGGGCATACAACCACGCGAATTCCCATTACAGTGCAGCACATGAGCTGAAGGTGTGCAAACTGCAGTAGCGTTGGCATCTTATACAGAGTTAGATAAGTTAGAGCATTGAAATTGTTTTCGCATATCCTGCGAAATAACCATTGTTCTGAAAAGCTGTGTAACGTTTTCAAGAAACGAGATCCTCCAGAATTAACTGCTTAACATTTACATTTTCCATACACGGTTCTGTAATTGCTAACTTTCTTGTGAACAATTCAAAATTCACAGTATTTGTACACTATATTATTACGATATCATCGAAAGATGCTCAAGGGACGAGTCGCCGCGAGAAAGACGATGAAGTTTGTCTGTGCTCTTGGTGCGAGCGAGTGTGGGCCTGGCTGTCTGGCTCCAGTGTAAATAGCCTGTAAATAGCCTCTTTCGTCTGTGTCCTTCCACACGTAACATTCTGGTGGAGGTTAGCGATCCCCGTCCTCGCCACGGAACTCCGAAGTGGTCGGTACATCGAGCTTGTCACCATGCCCCCGGTGACGAGACCGCCTCTGCAACGGCTTGGGGTCGTCCCACTACTCCTATCGTCACGGTTGCCCTACATCGCGACCCTGGTGTGTTCTCTGGCCTGGAGGGACAGGACGTTGACGACTGGATCAAACTATATGAACACTCCAGTGCTAATAACAGGTGGGACCCAACGATTATGCTCGCCAATGTCATCTTTTATCTCGGCGGCAGCCCACGCGTGCGGCACCAAACACATGACGACGAGATAACAAGTTGGGACACTTTCGAAGAAAAGCTATACGGGAACTGTTCGGCGACCCTATCGGGCGCAAGGTTGCCACGAGAAAGGCTCTTGCGTCTCGTGTTCAGACCTCTACAGAGCCGTTTTCGTGCACTATTTTCGTGGGGTACTTCAGAAGCCACCGCCTTCTCTCGACTCGTCACTCTTCTCACCTCACCACCCCTTCTCGCCCACTTCGACCCTGATGCCCCTACAGAATTGCGTACAGATGCCAGTAGGCATGGTGTAGGTGCCGTCTTAGCCTAGTGTCAGCGTGGCCAGGATCGCGTTATTGCTTACGCAAGCCGCCTCCTATCACCATCGGAGCGTAACTATTCCATTACTGAAAGGGAATGCCTTGCTGTTGTTTGGGCAGTTGCGAAGTTCCGTCCTTACCTTTACGGTCGTCCTTTCTCCGTAGTCACTGACCATCATGCCCTCTGCTGGCTCTCATTGCTAAAAGATCCTACAGGCCGGCTTGGTCGGTGGGCTTCGAGGCTACAAGAATTTTCATATTCCGTGATCTACAATTCTGGCCGCCTGCACCAAGACGCTCACAGCTTGTCGCGTTACCCTGTTGACGAGTCTGACACCTCCAATACTGACAATGCTGCTTGCGTTTTCTCAGTATCCCAGCTCCTTCATTTCGCCGACGAGCAACGTCGTGATGACTACATCAGAGCACTCATCGACCGTTTGTAACACTCTCCGGCCAATGCTACTCTATGCCTCTTCGTCCTCCGCGACGCTACTCTGTACCGTCGTAACCTTCATCCGGACGGCTCTGAGTTCCTACTTGTAGTACCTAAACACCTCCGCTCAACCGTTCTAGAAGAGCTTCACGACGCACCAACGGCAGGACACCTCGGCGTATCTCGAACCTATGACCGAGTACGTCGCCGCTTTTTCTGGCCGGACCTTGCCCGTTCCGTACGGCGTTACGTCGCCGCTTGTGAACTTTGCCAACGACGCAAGAAGCCTTCCCAGCTCCCCGCTGGTTACCTGCAGCCGCTCGACATCCCGGCCGAGCCCTTCCACCGTGTTGGCTTGAACCTTCTCAGCCCCTTTCCGGAATCTAATCAGGAAACAAGTGGGTTGCCGTCGCTGTGGACTATGCGACCCGCTACGCCGTAACACGCGCTCTTCCGACCAGTTGCGCTAGTGACGTCGCGGACTTCCTCCTCCACGATATCATTTTGATGCATGGTGCTCCGCGTCAAATGCTCACCGACCGTGGCCATACGTTCTTGTCCAAAGTCATTGACGACATCATGTGTGCCTGCTCAATACAGCATAAAATTACCACCTCCTTCCACCCACAAACGAACGGCCTCACTGAGCGTCTGAACCGCACGCTTACAGACATGCTATCGAAGTACGTTTCAGCCGACCACCGTAAGTGGGACCGGGCTCTACCTTACATTACCTTTGCGTACAACTCTTCCCTTCTCGAAACTGCTGGCTTTTCCCCGTTTTACCTCTTGTATGGCCGAGAACCGACGCTACCACTAGACACTGTGCTTCCGTGCACCAAAGCTTCAACTAGCGATTATGCCCGTGATGCAATCGCCCGTGCTGACCATGCTCGCCAACTTGCGCGTGCTCGTCTGCAAGTGTCTCAAGAAAAACAGAAACAACGCTACGACCTCCGTCACCGTGATGTGCATTTTGCGCCCGGCACCCTCGTGTTGCTTTGGTCACCATCGCGCAAAGTTGGCCTTTGTGAAAAACTGCTGTCCTGTTACACCGGCCCATATCGCGTACTCCGCCAAGTGCGATGTCACCTACGAAATCGTTCTCGCCACGCCCACTACGTCCTCCGCTGTGACCACCAGTGATATTTTCCACGTCGCCCGACTCAAACCCTACAACTCTCCAAGCGCATTGGATATTTAACAGCACCGTGACGGCGCTTTTACCGCCGGGGGGGTAGTATTACGATATCATCGAAAGATGTTCAAGGGACGAGCCGCCGCGAGAAAGACGATGAAGTGTGTCTGTGCTCTTGGTTCGAGCGAGTGTGGGCCTGGCTGTCTGGCTCCAGTGTAAATAGCCTGTAAATAGCCTCTTTCGTCTGTGTCCTTCCACACGTAACAATATTCTCAAGATGACGGTGTCATTATTATGGTTGCTTGTCTCCTTTCGATAGGCCACGTAGGAATTTGTTCCAAATCTACTCTTATGGATAAGCTATGTATTCCCCAAGGTTGTCAGCAGGTAGTTCGTTGTATGGAAATTATTTACTATTAATAATTTTTTTATTTCCAGAAAACGCTTGAGCTCAAAAATTCGATGAGGCGACACTTCCTCAAAGAGTGAATCAGGGCCTGAATTTGTAAAAGCCTCTTATGGTAGAATTGTTCGCAAAGACTATTGCAGCCAATCGTGGTGCTCGACATTTTATTTCCAAAGACGGCAGGCCAATGGTAAAGGTCACTTACGACAAATAAAAAAAAGAAAAAGGAAACTATGACGTTGACTCTTACAGCATACAAAAAAATTGTCTAAATGGTTTATTTCTTAAGTTGTTCGCGAAAGCAAGGGTATGCAGGGGATCACGCAAGGCAATCGTGGCCTGTATGAATCAACAAAAAAAAAAAAAGAACTATGTTGTAAAAAAAATGCAACATCGAATTCTTGATTCACATTTTATTGACCTTTGTGATTTTCTAGTCACTTGAAGCAATTAAAAATGCATCATATACATATATATATATATATATATATATATATATATATATATATATATATACAGGTGTGCATGAAAACTTGTTTGCTAAATAAAATACTGCTTAACGCGGTAAAACTTTGCTGGCGAGGACTGTGACTATCCCCTCCTGTTCAGCCACTTGTGGACTCCGTGCGCCACGCCTCCTTGAACCACGCCACGAGCAATTATGGGCCAGATGTATTCAGCTGCATCGTCGCTCAGAGCTTCGTCAGAAGTAAGGGCGCGCAGTACTTGTAGTACTTCCTCTTGCATTTCTTTAGTTGAAGGAATGTCCTTGCCTTGCAAAATCTTGCCGAGCGTCTCAAGGCTCTTTCCAGTCTCCTGCACAACCTCGGCTTCCTGTTCTGAAAAAAAAGCAAGGAACGTTCAGTGCACATCTAGGTTTGAAATAATAACTTGTTTCAGCGAAATACAGAGACTACACATCTAAAACTTGATAACGCCATTATGGATAGACGCTACAAATGTTTCTGTGCCAGTGAATATTGTCACGTAGTAGTGACGGTAAAGAAAACAGTCGCAAAACTGTATGACGAAACTGGTTGTTTATTGGGCGAACCTGTGCCCACAAAGGCAAGCTACACTCAAAGCACAACGATAGCGGCGAACACAGTCGGCGATCGTCGAAAATCTGATCAGCGGCGAAACGCGTCGGCTTTTATACCCGAGTCATCGAAGGTTCTAGATTAATCCCTGATGCCCGCGTGTCTTCCAGAAAGTTCTCGACAATTCGCGTCGGTCACACAATCAGATAACATAAGCGTCTGTGAAAACAGGCAACGGAAAGAAGCATCGATAACGTTCTAGAAACCTCCGACACAGGCGCGTCCTGCGCCGAGCGATAACGTTTAACATTTGTTAGCCGGTGGAAAGCGGCCACCGGTGAAAGATAAACATGTATACGTGTCAATACCCTCCCCTTAAAAAGCATCGTCCCGATGCTACAAGCACGAAAGCGAAAACAAAACAATGCGTTATAAACAACAAAAAAACAATAACAAAGTAACAAAGTACCTAACGTCGTCAGCGGGCGTAGAAAGGTTTAAGACGCACCACATGGATGACTTCAGGTCGTGCCCGGCGCCGCTGTGATTGCGAAATGCCGTCTGGCACGACCTCATAGTCCAGTGCGCCAATACGTCGGATTATCTTATATGGTCCGAAATAGCGACGCAACAGTTTCTCGCTAAGTCCTCGTCGGCGTATCGGAGTCCAGACCCAAACACGGTCGCCGGGCTGGTACTCGACGTTGCGTCGTCGAAGATTGTAGTGTCGGCTGTCGGTCCTCTGCTGGTTCTTGATGCGCAAGCGGGCGAGCTGTCGACCTTCTTCGGCACGCTGCAAATAGGTGGCAACGTCGAGATTTTCTTCGTCGGTGACGTCCGGTAGCATGGCGTCAAGCGTCGTTGCCGGGTTCCTTCCGTAGACCAGGTTGAACGGCGCCATGTGCGTCGTTTCTTGCATGGCCGTGTTGTATGCGAAGGTCACGTACGGAAGGATGGCATCCCACGTCTTGTGTTCGACGTCGACGTACATTGCCAGCATGTCGGCGATGGTCTTATTTAGGTGCTCGGTGAGGCCATTCGTCTGCGGGTGGTAGGCGGTGGTCCGGCGATGGCTTGTCTGGCTGTGGCGCAGGATGGCTTGAGTTAGTTCAGCCGTGAAGGCCGTACCTCTGTCGGTGATGAGGACTTCTGGGGCACCGTGACGCAGGAGGATGTTCTCAACGAAGAATCGGGCTACCTCGGCGGCACTACCTTTGGGCAAGGCTTTTGTTTCGGCGTAGCGGGTGAGGTAGTCCGTAGCTACGACGATCCATTTATTCCCGGACGTCGACGTCGGAAAAGGCCCCAGTAAGTCCATCCCGATCTGCTGGAACGGTCGGCGAGGTGGCTCGATCGGCTGTAGAAGTCCGGCTGGCCTTGTCGGCGGTGTTTTGCGTCGCTGACAGTCTCGGCATGTCCTTACGTAATGGGCGACGTCGGCAGAGAGGCGAGGCCAGTAGTATTTTTCTTGTATCCTCGCGAGCGTGCGGGAAAAACCGAGGTGTCCAGCCGTTGGGTCGTCATGGAGAGCTTGCAGAACCTCTGGACGCAATGCTGAGGGTACCACGAGGAGGTAGTTGGCTCGGAGAGGCGAGAAGTTCTTCTTTAGAAGAATGTCGTTTTGCAAGAAAAACGACGCCAATCCTCGCCTGAACACCTTCGGCACAATGACGGTCTTGCCTTCCAGGTAGTCTACAAGGCTCCTTAGTTCCGGGTCGGCTCGCTGTTGTTCGGCGAATTCGTCGGCACTGATGGGTCCCAAGAAAGTGTCGTCATCCGGGTCGTCCTGTGGCGGCGGTTCGACGGGGGCGCGAGACAAGCAGTCGGCGTCAGAGTGCTTTCGCCCGGACTTGTAAACGACGGTGATGTCGAATGCTTGAAGTCTCAGACTCCATCGTGCGAGGCGACCTGAAGGATCCTTCAAGTTAGCTAGCCAACACAAGGCGTGGTGGTCACTCACAACTTTAAAGGGCCTGCCATAGAGGTAGGGGCGAAACTTTGATGTAGCCCAGATGATGGCGAGGCACTCCTTTTCTGTTGTGGAATAATTTGATTCCGCCTTCGATAGCGACCGGCTAGCGTAACTTACAACCCTTTCTAGTCCGTCAGTCCTCTGCACAAGAACGGCGCCGAGTCCTACGCTGCTTGCGTCGGTGTGGACTTCGGTATCGGCGTTTTCGTCGAAATGCGCAAGTATTGGCGGCGATTGCAAGCGTCGCTTCAGTTCTTCAAATGCTTCGACTTGCGGCGTCTCCCACTTGAACTCGACGTCGGCCTTCGTGAGATACGTCAGTGGCTCAGCGATCCGTGAAAAATTCTTGACGAAGCGCCTGTAATAGGCGCACAGTCCAAGAAATCTACGCACTGCCTTCTTGTCAGCGGGCGGAGGAAAGTTGGAGATGGCCGCAGTTTTCTGAGGGTCGGGGCGCACTCCGGACTTGTTGATTACGTGGCCCAAAAACAAGAGCTCCTCATATGCGAAGCGGCACTTTTCTGGCTTTAACGTGAGTCCGGAGGTTTTGATTGCTTGAAGAACTGTTTCAAGGCGCCGCAGGTGTTCTTCGAAGCTTGAGGCAAACACAACGACGTCGTCTAAATACACAAGGCAAGTCTGCCATTTCAAGCCTGCCAGTACTGTATCCATGACGCGTTGGAAAGTCGCAGGTGCCGAGCAAAGACCAAACGGCATGACCTTGAACTGGAACAGTCCGTCTGGTGTTATAAAGGCAGTCTTCTCCCGGTCCCTCTCGTCGACTTCGATTTGCCAGTAGCCGGTTTTGAGGTCCATCGACGAAAAATACTTTGCGTTGTAGAGTCGATCCAAGGCGTCGTCAATCCGTGGGAGGGGGTATGCGTCCTTCTTCGTGATCTTGTTGAGGCGACGATAATCGACGCAGAAACGTAGGGTTCCATTCTTCTTCTTCACTAACACCACGGGGGACGCCCACGGACTCTTGGACGGCTGGATGATGTCGTCGCGTAGCATTTCGTCGACTTGGTGCCTTATGGCTTCACGTTCGCGCGCCGAAACTCGGTACGGGCTCTGACAGAGTGGGCGGACATTTTCGTCGGTGATGATGCGGTGCTTGGCGACAGGGGTTTGTCGAACTTTTGACGACGACGAGAAGCAGTCCTTGTATTGCAGGAGCAGAGCTTTTAGTTGTTCTTTCTTATGCCTGGGAAGGTTCTGATTGACGTCGAAAGTTGGCTCAGGTATTATAGTCGTCGTTGCAGGTGCACTGGAATCCGTGAAGGCGAAAGCACTGCTGGCTTGTACTATTTCGTCGATGTAGGCGACCGTGGTGCCTTTGTTAATGTGCTTGTATTCAGGGCTGAAGTTCGTGAGCATCACCCTTGCTTTCCCTGCACGTAGCTCAGCTATGCCTCTAGCGACGCAAATTTCACGGTCGAGCAGTAGGTGATGATCGCCCTCGATGATGCCCTCCATGTCTGCAGGCACTTCGGTACCGACGGAAATCATTACGCTGGAGCGAGGCGGAATGGTGACTTGTTCTTCAAGCACATTCAAGGCATGGTAACTTATGCTTGTATCCGGTGGTAGCGCGTTGTGCGTTGAAAGCGTTATCGACTTGGATCTTAAGTCGATGACTGCACCGTATTGGTTTAGAAAGTCCATGCCTAGGATGACATCCCTGGAGCAGTGCTGCAGGATTACGAAGCTCGCCGGGTAAGTGCGGTTGTTTACCGTGACTCGGGCTGTGCAGATTCCAGCCGGCGTTATTAGGTGGCCTCCAGCTGTCCGGATATCAGGTCCTTGCCAGGCCGTCTTCACCTTCTTTAACTTGGCGGCGAACGCGCCACTGAAGACGGAATAGTCGGCACCAGTGTCGACGAGAGCGGTGACGTTATGACCATCGATGAGCACGTCTAAGTCGGTAGATCGTCGTCTAGCATTACGGTTAAGTCGTGGCGTCGGATCACGGCTGCGTCGGCTTGCTCCGCTGCTGCTACGTCGCGTCAGCCGGTCTTCTTGCGGCGGCGAAGTGCTGTCAAGGCTGTTGCTAGGCGGCGTGCTGATATCTCGTCGTAATGATTCGCGAATCGTCGTCGTCGTCGGCGGAGGATCTTCGGCATTGCGTCGTACAGCAACCGCACCTCCATCGGCTGCTGCCTTTAGTTTCCCGGGTAAGGGCTTGGAGATCGGCCCCGGGTGGGACCGGTGCACTGACGGCGATGCGGCGAGATGTAGCGGCCTGGTGACGGCGAGCGTGAGGGTCGTCGGGGTTGCCACTGGGCTCCGGCGAGGTAGTCGGCAATGTCGCGCGGTCGTTCACCCCGCACTGGACGCGGCGCGTTGACGGCGAACCCTCGTAGGCCCATCTCGCGGTATGGGCATCGGCGTTAGACATGGCCGGCTTCCCCGCAGTGATAGCAGAGCGGGCGGTGGTCGGGGGCGCGCCAAATGTCCGTCTTCCTCTGGTAGCTGCGCTGGGCGACGGGCGGGCGTGCTGGCGGCGGCGGTGGTGGACGTCGGAACTGCGGCGTTACGGGGCCCTGGCGCGAACGCGGAGGGGGGCCTTGACGACGGGCGACGGCGGCGTATGTCAGCGCTTCTGGCTCTGGTTGCGGCGATTCGGGAAGTCCTAGCGATTGCTGGATTTCCTCCCGCACGATATCGGCGATGGAAGCAACTTGAGGCTGCGACGACGGTAGCAACTTCTGCAACTCTTCGCGTACTATCGCCCTGATGATGTCTCGTAGGTCGTGGGAGAGTCCTTGGACTTCGGCGTAATGTGGCGTCGAACGGCGATTGTATTGCCGGTTGCGCATGTCCAGTGCTTTCTCGATTGTCGTAGCCTCCGAGAGAAAGTCTTGGACTGTCGTTGGTGGATTCCGCACCAGTCCGGCGAATAGCTCCTGCTTAACTCCCCGCATGAGCAAGCGAACTTTCTTGTCTTCTGGCATAGCGGGGTCGGCGTGCCGGAATAATCGAGTCATTTCTTCAGTGTACATACCGATGCTCTCATTCGGGAGCTGTACACGGTTTTCCAACAAGGCTGCAGCTCTTTCTTTATGGACGACGCTCGTGAAGGTGTCCAGGAATGCGGCTCTGAAGAGGTCCCAAGTTGTTAGTGCACGCTCCCTATTCTCGAACCAGGTTCTGGCGCCGTCTTCAAGCGAGAAATAAACATGGCGCAGCTTGTCGTCGTCGCTCCATTTGTTGAACGTCGCGGTCCTCTCATATGTCTCCAGCCAGGTTTCAGGGTCTTCAGCCGATGATCCACGAAAAGTCGGTGGCTCCCGAGGTTGCTGCAGCAGGATGGGGGACGCTGGTGCTGCCATTCTGGTCGTTGACTTGGCTTTGATTGCAGTGGTCTTTTCGGGAAGAAGTCCGAACTCCGGCACAAGTCCTTGCTGCCTACGGCTTGTTTGCCTACGGCATAACTTGTTTCAGCGAAATACAGAGACTACACATCTAAAACTTGATAACGCCATTATGGATAGACGCTACAAATGTTTCTGTGCCAGTGAATATTGTCACGTAGTAGTGACGGTAAAGAAAACAGTCGCAAAACTGTATGACGAAACTGGTTGTTTATTGGGCGAACCTGTGCCCACAAAAGCAAGCTACACTCAAAGCACAACGATAGCGGCGAACACAGTCGGCGATCGTCGAAAATCTGATCAGCGGCGAAACGCGTCGGCTTTTATACCTGAGTCATCGAAGGTTCTAGATTAATCCCTGATGCCCGCGTGTCTTCCAGAAAGTTCTCGACAATTCGCGTCGGTCACACAATCAGATAACATAAGCGTCTGTGAAAACAGGCAACGGAAAGAAGCATCGATAACGTTCTAGAAACCTCCGACACAGGCGCGTCCTGCGCCGAGCGATAACGTTTAACATTTGTTAGCCGGTGGAAAGCGGCCACCGGTGAAAGATAAACATGTATACGTGTCAATATACAGTTACCACACGCTGACATACGCGCGTGCACACACACACACACACACACACACACACGCGCACGCACACACACACATATATAGACACATACACACGTATATATACATATATATATATATATATATATATATATATATATATATATATATATATAGTACTGTCACGAACAAAAACGCAACAGTCTCTTTGCGTTCTGCTCTTTTTCTGACCGCCAGGAACCGCAAAGTCATTTTTTTTACTTTCTATCGTGCAACTGACCATAGGCATGATTTCTCAATTTCTAAACATTGGAAAATACATCATTTTTATTAAGTATTTTACACTGTTAATACAATGATGGTAGTACACTTCACTGGACTAATATATTTTATTCAAGGTAATTTCTGGCCGAAGTAATGGTGACGCGTAGGTGGCATGGATTTAAACAAAGTAGTGATTTCACGCAGTAATGGTGGTAGGTGATGGCATGGCGTTCTTTCCTACTTATTGTTATATGTGGTATTAACAGTGCTGAAATCAATAACTGTTTAATAGATGTGTTACATGGTTCGCTTGCTAAGTACAGCTACTGAACTGCGTACGAAAACCGCTTTTGTAAGTAACAACTTTATGAAGTGAGATATAAGTACGGAGCCATAGACGTAGGAATTGTGCAGGTCGTGGATAGCGTTGGCGCCAGTTAGTCACATATATCTAGTTCTCTCGAAGAGTTTAAGAGTAAGTTTAAGCGAACTCAGCTACGAAATATATCCTGTATTGCATATGTTCACCAGCGAGCCGTACACATAAGTATTGGTTATGTGACGCAATAAATATCCGGTCATATTAAGGTAGGTGGAGCCTTTATAATTCTCCAAGCAGCCGAGCGCATCTGAGATCAATTGTGCAAGGTAGACATCGGGAAGCATGGCCGTATGTTGTAGCGTTTATTTTTATTTCCCAATATTTTAGGGCTTTGTCATGGCATTACACGAAGCCACACGTCTGGTGCTATTCAGATCGGCCATTTGGGCGGATGGATGATTCGAAAATAAATCGGATAGGTGGCTAAAAATTCTCACAAAATTATGGCTCCGCAAACGAAAAAAAAATTTGTATGACCACGTGCGAAGCTTTCATATATTTGCGTTTTTTTTTTGCTACACTGACAATATTACGCTTACACCCCATAAAAAAAGGTTAGCGACAAGTCATTACTCACAAAAGGCAAAAAAGAACTACATGTAAAAATAAAGCAAAACAAAATACCTTTTGTCAGAACTAGCTTCGGAACCTCAGTGTCTGTGGCACTGATTGAAAGATGGGGAAAAGTCAAGAAAGCGAGCAATTAGTAAAAGTGTACAAAAACGCAGGCTTTGTATAATTTCCTGGTAGATCTGCGTTTTGTACTCACACTGACGCTCCATCTTGGTCATTCATGAAAAAAAAGTTAAGTGACACGGATATTAGTTCAAATAAATCACAATATGGTACCATTTCTTTACTAGACTACTGCATCATATTTTAAGCATACTTGATAAAAACAGAAGGGATGATATAGTGCCAAAAATCTTCGGTGGCATTGATTTTGTATTAAGTGAATAACTGTGGATTTAATACTCACGCATTTAGATGAACGATAAATTTGTGTTTTATTTTCGCTTCAGTATTGTTTTGCACAGTAAATGGGCAGGATATATATGCTTCTTATAGTAGGACTTCTTTGTATTTTTTGAATAAGCTTATCATTTCACTCCCACTGTTAACATTGATTCAAACATCCAGTGACGTTTGATAGGACGGGTACATTCTACAAAATTTCTTCTTTTTAGCGCAAAGTCATGCTGAAGTCCATTCACCGAGATCGAAAAGAAAGTTTCGCTCAAAATGAGGTTATAATTGATATCAACTGGTCATAATAATGACTGTGTACGCGTAAAAACTCACATGCCACTGCGGCTAGGGAGAGCAAGGTTATCCACAGGCAGGCCTTCATGACTGAATTTAGCTGCATATAAAATGCAACAAATAAATTAGATACATCTTTAACACGAGCAAGATTTGTAATTTACAGAAATACACAAGTAAAACTCTTCCTGGAATCTGACTACATTTTCATGTATAAATTACGAAATTACTTGTTGCCTTCGCAAAATCTTGTAGTTCCTAGAAAACAACCGTAGTCTATATAAAAATACGTGCTGACGGTGCTTTTTTTTTCAAAATATCATAGGAAAGGATGGCTCAGTTTATTGTACTTTTCAGGAGTTACTCTGCATATATTTACAGGTTTCTGCGGGGACAAAGCTTCGCGATACTTGACAAAATCTGGCGGCAGGTTGCATCATGGAGGCAGGATGTAAAGTGGCGGAATATTTTCTCCCATCGCACAACACAAAAAATTCTCAGAACCAACTCAAAAAATAAAGTTAGCGTCGGGGATTCCCGCGCTCTGATTCTTGCCTGCAGTGCGCCATAGCCTTCTCCGTAGGAATAAATTGAACTCACCTTTACGTAACAGGGGCTCGATGGTAAACGAACTGCTGACGGAGCTGGCTCGTCGAAAGTTCTTATATAGTTCGGATAGGTTGGTGGCGATGATTCACAATACTCCCTGCTGGGTTTTCCCTATCGGGTGTGACTGTAAACACCTCTTTTATCTCTCAGGTCGCTCTTCCACTCTCAATCAGTAGTGAAACAAGATTTCACGTGTCTTCTAGGGACTTTAGGCCCTGCAGAGAAACGAATAGGGGTCCGGTGAAAGGTTTATTTGCTCGCTGGACGCCCAGGCGCAGCCTTCACGTGATTATGAAAGTGTTCGAAAGGCTGGAATAACCGAAGCGCGCATGTTACCTCTACAGAACGCAAGTGCTGCAATCCTCTAACTCACACCTTCTCGTCATCGATTCCGCCACCTCAATGTTGGTTCTTCCGCTCATGTGGTTATATGAACCTTCTATACGTCTAGCGAAAAGTTAGAGTTTAATTTCTGCGGGAAGCTTCTTTAACGCGACCACATTCTCCGGAATGTGGTCATTAATATTATCCTGCGTAATACTTGCATATATGACCTATTTTGCGCAATAAGTGAGAAGGGGCCTAGTAGGAGTCAGTTTATTTAGTAGCAGTGCATAGCAGACAGTGCACAAACGCAAACATTATGCGAAGTAAAAAAATCGCTCATATGGAACAAGATTTCTAAGCGTCTTTTTTTTTCCAGAACACAAATTTGCCGATGTCTTGCTTTCGCCTTACAGCTTCGTGACTTCTGTGTTCGATGTTGATGGTCTGCTCCTTTGTTGATCTCGCCCCTCAGCAACCACAAGAGAAACAAAGATGCATGTTCAACGCCTATAATTGCTTTCAAGTTTTCGATCCGAAATGAAGTAACAGGCTTATTCCATAGCATTAAAACATATTGCTTTTTGTTCAAGTAGCAACCACCCATGATAAAAATGTGTTTCAGCAGCAGTCTATACATTTTATCATTAAAACAGTCGAGGAAAATTGCACACATATAAAGAAAACAAGAGAACTTGTTTTCGTTCTCAACAGATTGCATACGAGTATAATCTGAAGACAGTGTCACAACTAAGAGTACCGCAAAGCAACGTAACAGTGCTGAAAGTATACCTTTACTATTGCACATTACGAAAGGACTCATCGTTGCTCAATATACCATTCAAGCACCATTTGAATATCACGTTCTCTTTTTAGTGCACCTAAGAATGACCGAAATTAAGTAAACAAGTTAGCTAGAAAGCTAACACCACAGCGCACATTTGGAAGTAAGCCGCGAAAAACGGAGTGTTCTGAAAGATGTGCGCCGCAGTCATTTAGGCGAAAGAAACCATCACTTTTCTAGGACACTCATATGCCATATATGTACATATACTATACTTAACCCTTTGCTGCATGGCCTAAAATATCTTCCCTGAGTAGTTCAGTTTATGTGTCTGGTACCATTGGAAGGATAAAGCTACAGAATAACAAGCTGGGATGTTAGCCATGTTTTAGCGCCCAGTTGGCTACTCTAGGCGCGGGAAAGGAAGGAATGCGAAAGAGAAATAAGAAGGAAGAAAGTCAGTGAATGCACTTTCACAGATTAAAATTCAGTGCAACATATCAAAAACACTTGTCAGATTAATGGTGGTGAATAATCTGCAGTATATTTGACCATCTAGAATAAGCTAAGATTCAGTAATAAACTGCATCTTAGCGCCAAAAGTGTGACCATAACGCATTCTATTTTTCAGCACTAGGCTTGAGCAGCTGAGTAGCGGAACATTTATGTATTGGAGCTAATGAATGACTAAAGTTACCACACATAAGTGTTAAACAAGCACAAAAGTTCTCAGTGAGAAATATATCAAGAAATTGAAGTTTTTTTTTCTTAAATGATGGAAAATTGTGTAATTTTAGTGCGAAAACCGCTTATTAACTCCGAAATTCCCTAGAACTTTCGTTGATTTCTGGCGTTTTCGTTCAAGTAGGAAGGGACGCCACGTAGAAAGATTTTAGAACTGGTGCACTTCGGAGGAAATTGGGGTGGTTTGAGAGGTTGCAAGACGAGAGTTTTAAACACTGCACGTGGTCACCGGATTGATTACTGTCAAAACTGTGAACTTTTTTAGGACAATCTATGTTCACGTGTAACTACACATAGTCTTCAAGCTGGTCTTCCCGCATTAAGACACTTCATAGCTATATGACGTAGTCTTATCAATTGTTGTAGCATAGCCATAACGACACCAATATAAAGGCACGTACAACAACGAACTGCGCAGTGTGTTGTCTTGTATGCCTTGTATGTTTATTTCACTGTACCTTAGCTGCAACAAATCAAAAGAATTACCAACAAACCCCTACTGCTATATCTACGTGGTGTAGCTTTTGTCCATTCATATATTAATAGCAGATGCACAATATTCGCTGCCGAGTCTAAGGCCGCTATTTGGACATGTATTTTGGTAGAATATATGCATTTTTATTGGGCAACACGATCTAATAGTGTCTGCATCATATATGTTATGCGCATGGTGCCGAACACATGAACAGACAATACCTACACTGGTGGGCCCGATCCTGTGGCCGAATACTGTAGTGCATACGAGCCCCCTTCTGTAGTGCTAGATGATCGTGAGGGACTGCTACATCTGTAGACAAACGGCGCATACCACGGCTTCTTGGTTGCCTCTCTGTTCCCTGTGCAGTGTGCTCTGGTGGAGAACTAAATGAGGTAACCCTTGATAAAAGTTGTAGCTGCTGCAGTGAAGACCTGTCCCCGTCGTTGAAGTCAAGATATACCTCTCTCGTTGCGGGAATCCAAGCGTACATTCCTATAGCTGTGTTATGCGGTGAAGCCACTATGTGCCCGTCATAACACCGCAGCAAACTCAATAACGCCTGTATCACAGCGTGTACGACCAATAAACTTTCCACATGCGTCCTGCTCTTGCCTGCAAATCTATATTTCACGATGGCTGGGGCAAGCCAATATACGCACAGGGTTGCCTGCATTGCGCGAAACGTGTATGGCCATTAAGTCGGACTCAGGAAATGCAACGATTAACGTAAGAAAGCATTCTTTAAAAATATATATATAAAGACGTGCGCGCACATGCCAATATCTACGAATATCAACAGGCATTGATTTTATTTCCTTTACAGTTTTGAGGGACAATTGTTAAAAAACTGAGAGTAATGTAGGTGTCTCTTTATATCAGTGCTACAGGAAGTTATTCACTTTTAAAGAATATTTGAAACCGACAGGTTTTGGCATTGTGGAAACATTTCAGGACCCATCAAACGTTGTGCTCGAGATGTCTCGGCGCATATACTTAAGGGACTTTTGGAGAACTTTCTTGAAGATTTCCCAGCAACTGCCCTAAGAGAACTAAGTTGTTACTGAGGACTCTATTTCTTCAATTACGACCAAAAATAGAAATAAACGATTAGGACCAATTAGTAAAAAATTATTGCTGAATGCAAACTGTAATACCTACATCTTTGCAAATCAGCACAATAATTTGTTCGCCTATGCCGACACAGTTTAGCAATGTTTTTTTCTAACATTATGTTTATGAAAGACTGAAAACCTCATTTATGGATAAAGCAAAAAATAGCAGTTTGCTTGTCATTAATGCCTGCAGATAAGCTGTGGTTCCTGCCCGAGCTGACACTGTTAAACAAACTCTGGAATATATCGGACAAATCTAATATTCCCGATGACAATCCGATATGTTGATCTGTTATGGATTGACTAATAAAGCGTGGGAATATTTACGAAGAAAGACGGTGGAGAGGTGGGCCGGCACCTAGTGCGTGCAGATAAGATTGTCTTTCACGTGCTTTTGTCACAGTTTGTCGGCGTATCGGGCGTCATGGAAAACAGAGTCGCTTACGAAATACTGACGAGAAAGTTGGCAATTTCAATAATATAGTCAGTGGGCGTAATAATGGTGGACACAATCAGTTCAAAAAGGTGATATTGCAAACAGAGTCAAGTGAGCCAGATCCACCTAGAGCGGGACATTGGAATAGCGGAAAGGTGAAACCTAGGAAAGTGTGTTTCCTCAAGGGTGCAGCTAGGTCACATACCTGAAATACATAGCCTCGACCAAGCGAAGTTTTGTTACAATCGCAAGTACTGTTATTCCGGAATGCATCATTGTGACAAACTTCCGTTGAGATCTTCAGAAGAGACTTAGTTCTCTTCAAGACATCTTTACAGTTGTGATTAGATTTCCACGTATTGGTTAACTTATTTGAAAAAAGAAAAGGATACAATGCTCTGCAGTGAAACTGTAATTTCGCTTTTGTAGTTGATAAATACAGGTGCGATAGTAGTGTCAAGATGCCAGTCTGTTTAGTAATAAATGAAATTTGAAGCCATACTGTCAGATAACGCTAGCTACATAATATTCATGTATCTTTAATGACTATAATTTTCTCCTGCAATAATTATTATAAGATATGCACCCCAAATTCGAGCACTCAACTATGCAAAGCAAAGCGTTCGTCATTGGTAGCTTGTCTTCCTACGAGACATGATGGTGGCAATCTGCACCATAATGCATGCGGACGAATCTGGTTATGACCTGCCACGCGTTGGCTGAAGACAAAAATTTCAATCGGTAGTATCAACTAAGCTAAGAACGTTATCGTGTCAGCGTTTGATTTTTTATGTGCACGTAAAATGTGATTTTAGTGGCAATATTTATTCTACGCAGTGTTGCAAACACATTTACACCATAAAAACATCATGGGACAAATTCACGTGCTTTCTGTTAGTAAGTGTTGCCTGATATTGGCCAGAGTTCGATATTATGTTCACCATTAGGACGGGAAGGCATTGACTTGCGAACAATTTTATCGAAGTAACCTTTTGCAAATACGGGGCCAGATGTCCATGCCCTAGGCGGATATCTAAGCTACCAGATATGGTTAGAAACGGAAGCCTGAAAATTTCGCTAGTGATATCATCATCATCAGTTTATGTTTACTTCCACTGCAGTTTACGTACACTTACTCCCTGCGATCTCCAATTACCCCTGTTTGGCGCTAGCTGATTCCAACTTGCGCCTGCAAATTTCGTAAATTCATCACCCCACCTAGTTTTCTGCCGTCCTCGACTACGCTTCCCTTCTCTTGGTATCCATTCTGCAACTCTAATGGTT
Organism: Dermacentor silvarum; assembly: GCF_013339745.2. Lineage (NCBI taxonomy): Eukaryota > Metazoa > Arthropoda > Arachnida > Ixodida > Ixodidae > Dermacentor > Dermacentor silvarum. The sequence goes on from NC_051155.1 coordinate 110,135,089, forward strand.
TACCGGTTATGCATCCTACGCATTAGATGGCCTGCCCAGCTCATTTTTTTTTCTCTCAATGTCAATAAGAACATCGGCTATCCCCGTTATATATCTGAACCACAGTGCTCTCTTCCCGTCACCTAACGTTAGGTCTAACATTTCTCATTCTATCGTTCTTTGTGCGGTCCTTAACATGTTATCGAGCTTCTTTGTTAACCTCCAAGTTTTTGTCCCATATGTTAGAACCGGTAGAATGCGCCGATTTTACCGATTTATTTTCAACGTAACTGGTAAGCTCCCAGTCAGGATCTGGAAATGTCTGCCGTATGCGCTCCAACCCAATTTTATTCTTCTTGTAATAAAGTGGAAGCACAAGCTCGGCAACACGGGACAAAAGGGGGAAAAAAGAGGAAGTGAATAGAACAGCCGGCCCAGTGAACGGGTGCTGTGTCTGTGTCTCCTGTTCTTTCCTTTACAATTGCACAGTCGGCTAATACTGAGACTTCGGAAGATCTGGCACGGAGCATCGGAAGCGGACGGACACTACTGGGAGCGCATTCGCCGCCGCAAGTATTCGCCACATCATCTGGGGACGGCGTCCGGGCCTCCTCAGTGGCTCTCGCGGACGACGGCGCTAGTGAGCTCAACGAAGCCCTCTCCACTGTCTCAAAACGAATTCAGACAATGACCGACACGTTTGCTTCAGTCGTCGGACAAAGCACGCTTTCACTGCAAGCACCGACGACTCTTCCTGATTTCTATGGTTTCCAAGAGGACCCTGTAACTTGGGTGCGTACCATAGAGTCTGTCGCTAATCTTTACGCGTGGACAGACGCCGTGAAGAGGTCTCCGTGGTGCAGCTGAGGCTTGGAATTTGTTTGAAGGACGAGCCTACCCAACTTGGTCCAGCTCGATCGCGGCGCTGCTCTCTGCTTTCGAGAACTTGCCAAGCGCCTATGACACTCGCTTTATGCAGATGCGGTCACGCTAGCAAGCTCCAAATGAAGACATAGCCGAGTACATTTACGACACGTTGGGGCTCCATAGCACCTGCAACCTTACCTGCGCTTCCCCAGCGGCCAAGCAGTATGTCATAGATGGCATCCACGACTCCACGCATACTGTCGTCCTGTCCGTGTATGCGTTAGAGACAGCGCCTGACGCTTTCGTCCGCAGAGCTTCAGTGCTACAGGACACAGCTAGACTGTGTCGGGCTGCCACCCCAGAGCCGTGTGCTACTTCTCAAGTTTCCCTGATGCAGTGTGGAAGCCCTTCCGTTGGTGACGCTAGCTACTGCACTAGCGACGGGGTGCAAGACAAAAGACAGCAAATGCGATACCAGAGCAGCACAAGGCCGTTGGTGTCAATCCACGTCAACGGTATCGGCGAGCTGACGGCGCTTGTAGACACAGGCGCTGAGCGTTCAGCGCTGCTTCGGCGGCACGCGCCTGCCAATCTCCATCCCTGGACTCAGGCACCCTTGCGATGCCTAGGGGGAAACGTACAGCCTGCAGGCACCTTTGACCTGCGGCTACACACAACCGCTGGTACAAAGCATCTACGCGACGTGCCCGTCTTCGATGACTTGCCTGCCGACATCATTCTTGGCGCGGACTACGTCCTTTCTAACGGCGTGCAACTGAACATTGAGGGCGGTAAAGTTATCCTGCGATCCACAACCTCCTGCGCGCCTCCGACTGAGTCACAGAGAGGTGAGCCTTCCGGCAGGAAGACCCTTTCTACCGTTCTCGAGCAACATCGAGCCCTGTTTGCCGACAACAATGCACAACTTCCCGGTACTGACTTGTTTGAGCACCGCATTCCGACAGACAGTCACCCACCTATGTGCGTACCAATGCGACGGTATGCTGAACGCGAACGGTCTGTCATTGCCGAACAAGTAAGTGAGATGCTGGCTGCTGGCGTGATTAGACCGTCGTGCGGTCCTTGGGCGGCACCTGCTGTCCTTGTTCGCAAGAAAAACGGCACTTTGCGGTTCTGTGTTGATTATAGAGAGCTCAACAAGCATACTATGCCGGGCTCCTACCCACTGCCCCGTACTGACGATGCCATCGATACAGTACGGAATGCAAGATTCTTTTCGTCGTTAGACCTGCGGGCTGGGTATTGGCAAATAAATGTCGCAGAAGAAGACAAATTTAAAAGCGCGTTCCGTACACCATCAGGCCTTTACGAGTTCAACCGTATGCCCTTCGGCTTAAGGACAGCTCCCAGCACGTTCCAGCGCGCTATGAACACCGTGCTGGGTCCGCTTAAGGATCACGGCTGTGTTGTGTACCTCGATGATATCTTAGTTGTGGGCACAACAGAAGAAGAACATCTTCGGAATCTAGACGAAGTTCTTGAGAGGCTCTACAACGCTTGATTCCGACTAAACCGTGAGAAATGCCAATTTGGACTTACGGCCATCCCGTATCTGGGTTACTCCATCTCTGAGAAAGGCGTACAGCCTCTCCCAGAAAGGATATCAGCCGTTACGAACTTCCCCACTCCGACGTGCATTAAGCAGCTGCAGTCGTTTTGGGGCATCGCGTCTTACTGGGAAAGTTTGTTGCCTACTTCGCTTCGACAGCTGCTCGCCTTACTGACCTGCTCAAGAAAGATACGCAGTTTAAATGGGGCCAATCACAGGAATGGGCATTCCAATCGCTCAAACATCAGCTGACCGACTGCCCTGTACTGAGCCACTTCAATGAAGACTGGACCATAGAGGTGCACACAGACGCTAGCCAGGTTGGACTCGGAGCAGTACTTGTGCAGCGCGACCCAGATCGTGCTGAGCATGTTGTCGCCTATGTCAGCCGAAAACTTTCAGATGCTGAAAGTCACTACCACTCCAACGAGTTGGAATGCCTAGCTGTTCTTTGGAGCGTTGACGACAAATTTAGACACTATCTGCTTGGTCGGCATTTCACGGTGGTAACAGATAATGCTACAATTTCATGGATGTTCTCAAAGCAACACCTGAAGCATAAGTTCGCACGCTGGATAATACGACTACCGGAGTATGACTACAGCGTCCGACATCGCGACGGTACTCTAAACCAAGTGGCTGACGCATTGTCCCGAAATCCTAGTGGGGGCGACTCGTCTAGAATGAAGGAAGCCTGGATAATATTTTCACAGCAAGACGTCACCGAAGCCCAACGCCAAGACACTGACGTGGCGGCTATCATAGCTTCACTTGCGGACGCACAGAACAGCAAGAAATTTGTCGTGCGTGACGCAACTCTCTATCGTCGTCTATGGAAGAATAAGTGGCCACTTGAAGAACACCTTCTAGTCATCCCTGCTTCGTTGCGGCCTGGTATTCTTCACGCCATCCACGATACACCTGAAGGCGGACACATAGGTCAGCGAGCGACACTAAAAAAAAGTACAGGAGCGCTTCTGGTGGCCCAAAATGAGTAAGAGTGTTCGTGATTACGTCGCTAGCTGCAATATGCCAACAACACAAGCGGCTTCCAGGCTGCCAGCCTGGGCTACTCACACCCATTCCACCTCCTGCTACCATATTTCACACAGTTGGCATCGACCATGTTGGCCCCCTACCAACGACAGCGGCTGGCAATCGCTACATCCTCATTGCTGTTGACCATCTATCCAAATGTGTGGAGGTGGCCGCCGTACCTTCTCTGGCACCTAGCTACGTGACAAAATTTTTGAGCGACCGATTTGAACTGAGGCATGGTCTTCCGAACAAACTAATATCCGATCGGGCACCCAGCTTCGGCAGCTCCGAACTCCGTGCCTACCTACGCCATGCAAGAGTTGAACAGCACTATGCCTCAGCGTACCATCCGCAAGCAAACGGCCTGACGGAGAAAGCTAATCAGACAATTCAAGCACGTTTGGCTCCCTACTGCAGAAACAGTAAGCCGGGAGAAGCAGATTGGGACGAACATCTCCAGGCTGCTGCTTACTCAATGAACACTTCACTCCAGAACTCAGCTGGGAAATCGCCGTAAGAAATAGTCTATGGCCAGCTACCCCGCCTTAACGCGCTCAATTTGGATACCCCGATCAGATGTGGACGCGCCGTCGCGCGACAGACATTATGCCGCAATATTCGAGAAGAAGCTCGGAAGAGTGCCGCGAGAGCCCAAGACGCTCAAAAGCGTCATTATGACAGTCGCCATCGTCCCGCGCCGCAGTACCAGATAGGAGATGAGGTGTGGGTCCAACGAGGTAGTCGACCACCCGGCAAGAAGCTGTGCGCGAAATTTGAGGGTCCCTTTGTGATCACAGAACGCCTGGGGAAGAACACTTGGCGTGTTCGCACTCTGGATCAACAGGGAACCTTGGACAGGAGAAGAAAGAACAATTTTGCCGTCCACGTGGCTCGTCTTAAGAAGAGGGTCCACCGACAAATATGATGTGGTTGTGTACTGAGGTTCCAAAATACAGTGTGGCCGAGTGTAATAAAGTGGAAGCACAAGCTCCGAAAATCGGGACAAAAGGGGAAAAAGAAGAGGAAGTGAATAGAACAGCCGGCCCAGTGAACGGGTGCTGTGTCTCTGTCTCCTGTTCTTTCCTTATAATTCTGTTTTTTCTTCTCATGATCAGGGTGCCCTGTGAGTAAATGACCTAGAAAAACTTACTCCTTTACAGACTGGCTAGAGGCTGGCTGGTGATCCTGAATTCTTGTTCCTTTGTCAAGCTATTGAACGCTATTTTTCTCTTCTGTATATTTTTCTTCAACCCCACTCTTACACTTTTTCGGTTAATGTCCTCAATCCTCTGTTGTAAATATTCGTCCCCATTGTTGCTTAATGGGACAATGGCAGGTTCAAACCGAAGGCTGCTAAACAAGTTCTAAAAATGAGGTGATTTGTACGCTTCACTGCTATATTTCCTACAGAAAATTTTCTTCCACCTTGATTTAAATAAACTGGATGCGTGGGACGTGGCACGTAACTGTGGAGGTGTACCATGCATTCCGAAAAAGAGAATTCGTTCACCGCGCAGGCCTCAACATAAGGGCCATGCATTATCTCGATTCTATAGCATAGACTGTGTTTTCGCTAGTTGCCACATCCTTATTTCTTTTCTTCGGAAAAAAAAACATGTGTGAGTGATTACAAAAATCACAATGCTTTTGGTATCACGAAAGCCTCGATAAGCTGTTTCCGATAACTATCCCCTTGCTGGACTTCCCACATTCAGCAAGAAACAAGTGAGCAGGGTAACGGAGGAGGAACTCAAAAAAAGAAGACTCAGCCAAGCCAGATTGTTTCCTGACACCTAAATAGATTACTGAGATGTACAGTGATTGACGGTGAATGTAATAAAATGAAATAAACATAGGGTAGTGGCGTCTCACTGCGACAAGCATGGTTATATTATCAATGACTGTTGCTGCTAGACTGACTTTTTTCGTTACTTCGTGTACTAAATTTTATTGTTTGAGATTAGGTAGTGCCCTTGCGTGCTGTTTATTGTATTGCTCGCAGTTTCATGTTGAATTCAGTGCACCTTTACTAATACTCCAAGCAGGAGAAGAGGGGTCCTAATTTCTTCTTGAACAGCGACACATGACTTTCATCAGGAGGGAAAATGGTAGCATTCTGCTTCAACTATTTCGGTGCCACACTCGGACGATGGATGCCTAAGTTAGCACAACATTAGAGTACACAACTTAGCATTATTTGGGCATCCGACGGCTGAGTCTGTTGCGGCGCATGAGGACGCTGGTTCGAATCAGGTGAGCGCCGGCAGCACATCGGTGAGACTTGAGTGCAAGAATATTTTTTTGATAAATGCGCAAAGCACGTTCAATATTCTCAAACGTATGAAAGTTGTTTCGTACTGTCGTTAGGGCGTCTTTTTTGCTTTATGGGGCGTGTCACTTAGAACCGTGACCGCTTACGTTATGCGATTCTGTCGGCAACGGGTAAATTTTCTGCTTTATACATAGTGGGTGTTTACATTATGTGCATCCACCACAAAATATTTCTACCTACTGCTATCAAAATTGGATGAAACAAAGAGAAACTGTTTATTAAGGAATGAACAGCAAAAAAATTAAATTGTTAGGATTATTCAGTGCAGCAGTTGATGATAAATTTCTATAATGCCACGCCATTTCAGCGCCTCAACGAGCTGCGACAGTGCCAGTTAAATGCAGGATGTGGCTGTCTGTGTAATGAATGCTCGCCCGAAATGTGCCGGCAAATGAGAGGCGCATCGGTAGCTAAACCGCACAGAGGGAATCTTATCGTGGTTATCGCTCTTATACTAAACTTTCATAAAGTTGGTTGTGATGCCAGCACTATATACTGTTACATATGTTTATATTGATGCCGTATCACTATACCGGTCTTATTTATTATACGGGTATTTTTCAAGGATTTATTAATGATTTTAATTTTTTTAAACGCTTATGGCAGATATCACAGTTCTAGTCATTGAGCTGGATTAGTCAAAGTGGCGGACATAACTTATGCCCTAAATCACAAGTATAATAATCGAATATTTAGTTCAATTTTCCTAATTACATTTTGGTAAAATACTAGCCGGCACATACTGAAATTCATGAACTGTAGCGGGTGAGTCACAAGGCGTTGCCACTTGTAACGCATTTTCAGGGTGAGATCAGGTTTGAGTTAATAATTTCCGAAGTTGGCGACAAAATACACTGGTGTCCCAGGTACTTTTGAGGGTCAATTGATACAACGACACTTTCATAAAAAAGTAAGTAGAACAGCTGTGCATTTTCACTCAAGTTTCACGGCACATACCTCAAAACCGGTTCCAAACACAATATTCGTTCCTAGTAAATATGCGCTGCGAAACCAGCTGTAGCTCATAAATTGCATTACGTACCGTAATGTATTTAGTTAAAGCGTGAACTAGTGACATTTCGCTCTTTATTAGAGTATGCATTTCAATTTCTCGTGCGAGTCACGTCCGCCGCTTTGAGCAATCCCCCTAAATTTCCACAGTTACCCAATCAGACATGGCTGATTTCTAACACCTGTACGGTTAAAAAACCGTTCAGATTAGAAGAGTTCACTCACGGTGAGCGTCAGTGCTTTTTTTTTGAGAGATTCACTGCGTGCGGAGTTACTATGGTGATGCTTCTGTGTTAATCTTGGTAAATATTTTATTTCAGGACCAAGAAAATGCGTAGTGCTGGTGCAACATGTCGCATAGCCAGGCAAACATGACGAAATAAATGTAAGTATGACAATGCAGATAGGAGAGGCATACTCTTGGAGGCTATTATTGTCTTTGGGGATGTTGCTCTGGAGCAGGCTGTTACTGTAGTGATAACAATTTTCCGGAACACACGGTGCTCTCGTAAGAATAGCAACTCAGATAGGAAATCCCCAGGGATAACATTGTTTTGGTTGTAAGAGCGTGTGACGGTATATGGTATATAATATGGGCTGAACAGTCATTGCTGAACAAGACCCAGCGATAACAGAAACCGACAAACGGTGGGTGCCGGTGCGTTTCAAAATCTGTGGGGGAAAATCACTCTGATTTCTCATTTTTCTTCTGCGCATGGGCATATACATAACGCACACTCCATGCCTTTACGGCGCTCATGAACAGTGTTACCGGCATACTTGCTTGATTCGGTCTTTATATTCTTCTCAACGGCCAGAACTGGCCAAGGCCATAGAGTTTACCGAAAGTCTTTTCTATTCATTTTCAAATTTGGGTGGAAAATGTGTTAAAGTATTGAAGGAGGGAACTCATATCACAATCCTGTGAATGATGTAACGAATTATACTACGAAAGCGCAAAGAAATAATTTCGCATTATAATTATTGCGGATGAACGTTCTTGGCTGTCAAAATATTATTTTTTGCCTGCTGCGTTCCATTATCTAGTGTAAAGCACTACTATAACGCCTTCGTGCATCAGACATTAGGAGAACTGCTGGTCTTAAATGGCAGCGAAATGATCAACTTATACGTAGGGTTTGCATGTTTAACCATATAACTTTATACATAAAATCGCTTAACGGCCAAGAACCCAATGCCGGCGTTTACGCACGTTTTAAATCACAGATTTTGGTGGGGGTCTGGAGTGAGTTGTTTCCACAGCGACGTCGCTTTCTTTTCTAGAGTGGAAACACTTTTGTATTGAATATTATCAAAACCATCACCTGTTTCTTCCACAATGATGGTCTACTTGTTCAGCTTGCTTTTCCTCACCACCGTGGCATGTGAGTATGCAAAAGTACTTTGTTGTCCGCGTTTGGCACCATGCACTTGTTACTTATTAAGCACATTTAGTCAAAAGCTGGACGCCACTCCTGTAACTGAAACAACCTAGAAGATTTATGAGTTCCTAGGTTGTGCGATCATAGAAACCGGTCAGTTTTTTTAAGCGCAAGAAATATGTATCAATTGCCAAAATCAGCATGACCCATGCTGCACTCAACGTCCATATAAGAAACTCTGAAGTTGTTGTGAAGTGAAGGGTTTGTAACGTGTCTTATCCATGCCATACTGCGTCGCTTAATTATGTGAACCAAAATAAACGGCTGATAAATTTTCGAAGCTAATCCGATCACTAGCACCAATAGTCTGCACAATGAATTCAACAACCAAAAGTGTGTTAGTCGCTAGGAAGACTGTTGTGTCTTTGTGACCTCTGTGGCCTTGCGTCAACAAACTCATGTCGGTTCTGCCATATGGCTACATTCTAAGGGCCCCCTGACATGGCTCACCTTCTTACAATGGATCTTTTCAAATTGGTATTCTACTGATATCTGTCCAACTGATAAAATAATCTTGTCATAAAAGTTGGATTTACTAAAGTGTAGGCAGAGACCCACACAGAGAAGCGATTGTCTACATTCATTCTTGTTCTGCACGGTTTACTTTTGTTCTCCCGAAGTCAAACTGAAACACTTCCGCAGGTTTTAAAATGATGGTAATAGGATGTAACATAGCACTTAATGGTGAGCAAAGTGAAAGTGTTGATTGAATACGTTTGAAGGGCCCCCTGACATGGCTGACATTCTTACAATGGATCTTTTCAAATTGGTATTCTATTTTTCCGTAACTGATATCTGTCCAACTGATAAAATAATCTTGTCATAAAAGTTGGATTTACTAAAGTGTAGGCAGAGACCCACACAGAGAAGCGATTGTCTACATTCATTCTTGTTCTGCACTGTTTACTTTTGTTCTCCCGAAGTCTGTAGGCAGAGACCCACACAGAGGAGCGATTGTCTACATTCATTCTTGTTCTGCACTGTTTACTTTTGTTCTCCCGAAGTCAAACTAAAACACTTCCGCAGGTTTTAAAATGAAGGTAATAGGATGTGACATAGCACTTAATGGCGAGCAAAGTGAAAGTGTTGATTGAATACGTTTGAAGAGAGAGCATCAGTAACCACCGCAATAATTTAGGCGTGCCAATGGGCCCATATTTTAGCCATTGTAGAAGAGTAGCGTAGTATCACCGATGATGAATATAAAATGAACGTAAGAAAATATGCAAACATGAAAAAGAGACCAGTAGCGCAACAAGCCTCACACCCACCCGCGAATACAGCTAAGAGATACAGGTGTTCGTGAATGAACTAAATAAATTTTCAAGCAGCAAAAAAAAATAATAATAAAGAAAAAAAAGAAAGGCCGGAAAGGTGCGGGCTGAAAATTATTTATGTACACTAGGGTGCAGAATCTGTACAAAAAAACAACCGAGTTTCATTATTACAAACATTAGAAAACTTTCACGCAGTTAGTGGGGATCCTACGGTGTGATTTTGGAATCGTGCTCGATCCCTATTCGTAGTGGACCCGTTTAATTTGCAGAGGGTGTTTTGGCACTAGGGCAAAGGGATGGTGGGCACACGAGACAGCCTTGCGTCGCTCAAGGCCACCGCACTCATAAATGGTTCGTGCTCCTGCGCTTGCCTATATCTCCCGCACTTGCACTGACCATGGAGACGGGTACGTTCCGATGGTTTGACTATCCCTTCATGTTTCGGCTCGAGTATCTTCACGCAATTTCTAAACCCTACGTGTCGAGCTCAGGGGTGCCGGAGCCGAGCAATCAGCGTGACGTTTCTGCAACAAATTACACTCGTGTAGGGCCCTATAACTACTGATCAGAAGCGGTTTGAGTTCCATGAATTAGACCTGCTAAGGCACAGTAAGCTCTCAAACGCGACCACTCCTGCTTGGGTCTACTAACGCACTCCGATTGCGTCATCTGTCGCGTGAAAACAACGCTATCTTAGCACGTGACATATGTATGATCAAGCAATCGCGTCTTTCCTCTACAGGATGATATCAAAGCAAGGCGCGTTGGTAGTACAGATGCAAACATATAAGCAATAATAGTATAACATGTTTTCGTTGCATGCGGTTTCAGTAAGCGACGCCTAGACAAAACTGAGAGACGTTTCCCGTCAAAGATTCGTCGCAACTCAAGAGTCAATAACGTGACTGTGGACTCGGTGAAGAAAAAAACAAGGAAACATATCTCTAGGAGATAAGGATTTTAGAATATCTGTCAATCTAAAGAAAGTGTGGTTATTGAGCAAAATAATGTTTTAGTTTCATCAGCACAGCCCCCTATGTGGGAATGTGAAACATCTTATAAGCACATTTGGACGAAAGTGAAGCAGTAGATATACCGACGAGAACGTGTTTGTGTTATCATGGTTTATTCATTGTGTCTCATTTAGTATAGCTCTAGTAACACGATTCACAGTTCTTGGGACCTAGCTTGCCCATTTAACGTATTTCATACTAAGTAATTAAAAGGTTGGTTGCCTCTGCCTGGCAATCAACCTATCTATAGCCATGATGTGAAGTGAACAGACTGTGGTTTGAAGGGTTTGTTTGGCGATAGCAATAACGGCTTTTAAATATAAATTATAAAATTTTCTCACCTGTGATAAGACTTCATTGGCCATTAGCTGAAAGTGAATCAGAACACTTTCAAAGCTTGCTAAAAGATTCACATGTAAACTTTCTTATTTAAGCTCAATTATTTTCCCCCCGTTTTATACATGTTAGTAAATATTTTACTGTTTGTTTATATTTATTATATGAAGGTAGTGCGGCTAAACTTCATCCCTTTAGTGTACATTGAAATAGTGTGTGCTGATAAATTCACAATCACTAACGTGTTGCCTCTCTCTCTCTTACACGGGCTAACAAAGACGGAGGAACGGGGTAAGTTTCCTGCAATAAAGCTACGCCAAAACGAGGCTATTGTGTAATGTCACGCTAATCTATATTTTCGTGGCCTTTACGCAGATTCCCACTGGGTACCGGAAATAAAGGCGTTCGTTTGGACGGTAAGCAATTACATTAAAGTTACATCTAATTACATTACGTTTTCGAGGTTCTGCCATTCTCCTTCAGCGCTTATATCACTAAAAGAGTATTTAAAAATTTGCTGATTCTATTTGTTATTTCATTAGTACTGCATTTATGAGATGTATATGACCATACGCTTACTTTTCTATATTGTACAAAATGAGAAAAAAGGTGCATCAGTGCCGCGTCGTAAGAGTAATAATACCTAACGTTCAAAGTCAAATGTTAATAGTACTCTTAATTTTCTACGAGTTGCAGTACATAGCCACGTGGCATGCGAAATGATCAGCAAGACATATTTCTGCTTGTAGCAATTCTGCGTTTTATTGAAACTAAATATGTTGACTATTTCGTAAATTCAGCTTGCATTGTCCTGCTAATGTAGTAAATGCCAATGGTTTTGATAGGGTTTATTGACGAACAATGTTTTTCTTTCGAAGCCGCCTAGAATCATTCTATGTTCTCAAGAAATATAGCACATAAAAGTAATGAGAATAAACTTTGTAATATTTCACCGGAACGCGGATGTCCGAACCATCCGACCGCACAAGCGCTGCGCACATTTATTTCATATCTCCGAGTGGCTCAGCTGCGAAGATGTTTTGCTGCCCAGTGGTTTCGATGTCCGGCATGTGTAGCCACTTTACGATTTAAGTGGAATACAAGAACTGTATTGCGCGGTGTCTTCGCCGCGCGTTAAAAAAAAGCCAGGTGGTTACAACTGATTCCAGAGCCCTCTAATACAGCGTCTCTCACTGTCCAATGTGGAGCTTTTGGACGTTAAACCCAATATTATCTTTCATGCAGAGAATGACGCCGGCGCACTGGGCAAGGCTGGAGAAACGCTGTTGACATTGGGTCGGCTGCTTCAGGGCGAGAACGTTGCTTTAAGCAAGGAGGCCAAAAGCGACTTCTTCAAGGTCATCCAGGTTTTGGCTCACAATGGCGAAGACCTAAGCGACGGCGCCTCCGAGTATTTTTTGCCCATCCTGGTCCGCGCTATAACTAGGGGTGTAGTAGCCCACACAGTGCAAAAGAACTTGAACAGAGGATAAAACAGTTTTTTATACTTTATGAAGATATCATAAAGAGTTTGTGTGCGAATTGAAGAATGCAATAAAATTTGTTAAACGCGCGGACGTGTATGGAAATTTATCAAGCAAAGAGGCTCTTCGCCTTGCCACTGGGGAAACCAAGCTGATCCATCACCAAAACGCTGCAATCAATCATTTTCTTAAAGGGCAACTCCGGCGATTTTTTGACCATGTCGAGCTAATAAAATATTTAGGTTCCCGAGACCCTCCTGTGACTCACCTGATAGGAGAATTGTTCCACAAATTCGAAAATAATTTTAAATAAGCAAAAAAGCGCAAAAACGAAACCGGAACCTGAGCAAGCGCCGAGCGAACCTCTGCGTGTGACGTCACGAATGTATCCTCGGCGGGGAAGGCGCGCAACGCATGCCGGTCTCGCCCGCGGGGTGAACGAAACCGGCGAAGAGCAGACGCTCAGCTTATTCGAGACCGCGCCGGACCTTCGGGTGACATTGCATGTAAGCTGTACCACCTATTCGGATCTGTCAAACAGTGACAGTTATGATTCAGAAGAATTCAATAGCCACGAATCGCCGTCCTCCACCACTAGAGCCAGCACCCATGCGCAACATATCGCGCTGCGACATGAAGACCAAGGGTAGCCCTAACCACTGATATACGTGCTGCTTGGTATTTTAGGTGTTTTACCCCTCTCATGGAACCGCTTCGCATGCTCACTGTAAGATGTGGAGCACGACTTTCCGCATTTGTATCCCACAAGAACGCCGCTAACAGTCCAAAGCACCGACCGGTGCATTTGTTTACATCGGCAGGTACAGCGACCACTCGTACGTCGTTCGCTTGAGATAGCCGCTCATCGGTGACATCAATTAATGTCAGAACATATCAAAACACGTAGGTTTTGTGCATGTAGGCACCGTTACATCACTCTGGGTCGCGCTGATAGGTCTGACCACACACCTTCGGAAACAGCGAGCGGGAGACCGTAGTAGGGAAGCGTTGTGCAGCCTGCTTATCATTCTGCGATCGTATTCTCTTCATTCACACAATTAGTGTTCCTTAAAGTAGACATAGATTGGGACATTGCGCGTATGGTCGTTCATTTAGAGAATGTATAGTTTTCTCGCGGAAACGCCGATGTTATGAAGTATGACATCGTTGGCAGCTGAACGAGACGGTTGTTTACGCATGCTGTATCGAGGGCCTCCGCTTGCTGCCCATTTAGGATACGAGGCAAACAGTGCACCTCGTAAGCTAAATAATGAGTCAGCATAACAATAGGTAATATCACACCCATGAATTTGCGTAGTCACATTTCATTTAGGGAAGCGCCGGCGAGTGCGACTGGCCGCATTCGAGAAGGGCAACGTATACGAATGTTGTTTGCGCGACGTGTTGTCGCTTCTAGCTTTTTGCGTGTGCACTGTATGAAATGAGGAATTGTTTATTTCTAATCCGTATGGTCAAAACTGAACTACAGAAGCAGCTTTCCTCATCCTAATAGCTTAATTAGCTTCATATCAGTGGGTCTGGTCCGCCAGCAGCAGACGCACGAACTCGGCCACTGTGATAGGCTTAACCGCGGCTGAACGCGATCGGCATCGGCTCAAACTGTGTTTGCGGAAGGCGAGGGTTGAAGTTCGTGCAGCGAACAACGCAACACCGCTTGCCACTCCGCATCACTTGCCCGTCCACAGGGAATGCAACTTCTCGCGACAGCAACATCTCACGCCAAGCGCTCGCTCACGATCGTCGACTCCTGCCATCTCCTGCACGCTCTCGTCGCTGTCGTCTGCATGATCCCGGCATGCTCTGCGTGGACCATTCCTGACGTCATACACAATGTGGCCTATAACTGAGGAGGGGGTATAGGTATGGTGCTCGAGGCAATAAATTAAATTCATTTGTAAAAAAACTGTGCAACTCTCAAGCCTGCTTTTTTTAGGACATGACGGAGGTATTCAGAGGAACAGACCCAGCGAATTTCATTGACATCCGTTGACATCGAAAAATCGCCGGAGTTGCCCTTTAAGGTATGAGGCCAAGTGCTGGGAAAAAAAGTTTAAAAAAGGATAAACAATACAAATTATTGGTCTACATCATAAAGCACACTTTTTTAGGCCCATGTGAGCCTTTTAAAGTTTGCATTATTTTTGCCATATTTTTATTATTTGAAAAATTTGATTAAATGTGGGTCTCACGCCAACAGTCATAACTCTAATTTAACTCGATAAAAAAACACAATTTTGGGCAGTGATATAGGAGAGGCTTTGGTCTGTGCAATGAACCAAAATTACTGAGATCAGATGAATTATCGAAGCATGGTGATGAAATAACCAAAAACATGTGTGCTTCCAATGGGTGTGCCTTGGTGTAAAAGGCCTCGATATCAAAACTTGTTGCACGATTTTACTTGCTGAGGTTCATTGCACAACCAATAATGTGAGAAAGAATTGTGCCAAGCTTCACAAAAAAATCTTCATTAGGGAAAAAGTTATGAATGTTTGCGTTTCAAGAAATCGCAAAAAGATGGGTTCTGAGAAAATCAACAAAAAGATTTCAAAGCATAGCGCTTACATAAGATGATCAGGATAGCTAAAATTCCTGTATTTGTAGCCAATTTTGTCTTGGGTCTTGCTCTTGTCTGATTTTGCTCGTGTTGCACCTTGGCTTCCTTTTTTTTTTTTTTTGTAGCTTGCTTTGCAGTACTACAGGTATTTGCCGTACGTCTCCAGGTCCGTCGCCTTGTACTGATTGCCGACAAACTTTAATTTTGTGCGTCTTTGCGCTCTAAACTTCCCCATTCTGTGGCTGCCAGTAAGAAATAGTAAGCGACATAGAGTAAACACATCCATCAAATGATCCGCTGCTCCTTTAACGCGCGTGCAGCCTCCTTAACGTAAACAACACGTGCAAAACATTGAACGTCGACTTGGTGAGGCGTTTATTATTTTAATTGATAAATAATAAGTTGAAAATGCTATTATGGCATTGCTACACTTTTTATGTGATACGATTCTTAAATAACCAGCAAATAACTGCAAACCAGGGCATTTTTTCTGTCCCACAGAAAACTGGCACTTTCAGTTTCGGTTTCGTAGACTCCGGGTGGGTTTACATTTTTTTATGTATCTTTTGAAAGAAACTGCGTAGGAAGATAATTTTTTCAGCAAAATGATGGAGAAAAAATTCCGCATCTAACAAAGCAGAAAACAGAAAATTGCCATTTTGAAAAAAATTGCAATTTTGACTTGGTTTCACACCGTCGCTATACGCTGAAATGTAGCGACACTGTCCCCTTCTTGCGCATTACCGTGCATAGAGCTCTGCTCAGCTTTTTTTCACAAGCACTGGCAAACGCTGTGCGAAAGGTCACAAATAGCCTAAATATCTGGTTCGGACCACGGTGTAAGAACATAGGTGCTCCGACGGCGCGCCCGCGCTAGGACGAGAGAGCGGCCACTTCGTGTGACCGGAAGTGAGGGCTGCCGCTATATAGGGACAGCACGTGTTCAGGAGGCCTAGGGCGCCTCGATGCCAGCGCCGCCGTTCAGGGTGGAGACAACCCCGCTGGCGCCGCCATATTGAGTCACACGAGCTCAGACTCAGCTACGCTTGCGTTCATAAATAGTGTTACTCGCGGCGCACTCCCAAGTGCTTTGCCTTGATGAGTATTTTTTATCGGTATCGCATCTGCACATGTTTATAACCAATAGCCGTTAACTCGTCGAAGGTCGAAGACGTAAATGTATGGCACCTGGAACATGCCCCAAGTTACCTATTTCAATCACATTTAACATGCCGTGTGTATGTTTGAAATACGCACTATTTTTTTGCGCTTCGATGCTTGGTATACAAGGTTTGCGACCCCCTGTGTGTGGAAGTTCTTCTTTTTCACTGTTGTATTTTGGTTTACACGTCACGCCTCCTTTACCATAGCCAGCCACTCGCGCACGGCGGTTAGTTTCCCTTGCGTGGCGCGTGCTCTTCGCGTTCGTTGCAATTATTTGACGATATCTACGCGCAATCTTGCTTTTTTTTGCCAACAAAACTATGTGCTGACAGGATTAAGCTGGTCTAAAAATAACTGCGATGTGAAATTAAGGTTTAGTTAGTGCTGTAGAGAAAAATGTAACGTAACTTGTCTGTGTCAATCTTGCGTAGTACACACAAGAAACCAAACGACGCACAAAATACATTTACTTAATAATGTCTAGTACAGTCAATCATGAAAGAGATTATGTTGAAAGACGAGATAAAAAAAATCGCAAGGTAGGCTCGACACACACAATTCGGGATAGGGAGAGTTTTTTTTATTTATTCATTACATTACATTCATTACAATGTAAGACTATTTCGCGGCGAAGCATTTTCGTCAGTTCTTAAAATAAGGGCACTACTCGCATAGACTGCGCCGATCAAAACGGCAAAATCCTATGCGACGCGCGCTCGCAAACCATAGGCTACTCAGACAGCATCGGTGCAGTGCTTAGTTCGTGAGCGAACGTAGGTACGTGAGCGAGGATCAGAGAATACTTTCTTATTTAAATGAAAAACACGGTGCGATAGTCTAAACGTTCTTGACACTTACCTCGCAAATGTAGCAGGTATCCGTTGCCTTCCAGTGATACCGCTTTACTTGGGCTTCCTATCTCTTCCTTCGCTCTGGGTCCCGGGGGAAGCGTAAACAACGAAGCCCTTTACGCGTCGATCCGGTGCACTTGGGAACACAACAGCCCGTCATGTCGATTCGATGCACTTGACAAGCTTGTCATTTATGCGGCTGAACACTGTCCAGCAAGTAGAAGCGTCAGCGAAGCATCCGCGCGCACTGTGTCTCGAACTAAGCACCGGCACCAAGCAATCGCAACCGCTCGCTGTGATTCAAGATGGCTTCGCAGCGAGAAAGCGGCGGCGCGGGGGCGGTCAAAGGATGGCACCACCCTGAACGGCGGCGCTGGCATCGAGGCACCCTAAGGAGGCCTTGGAGCAGTGGCCTAAGAGTGGATATTTTACGACCTCCTTCAGCATTTAAACACCCATACCTAAAGATATGCAATTTTTCGTTATTCAGACGCCAAATCCTGAGCAGGGAGAAGCTTTCATGCCACTTACTGTCAAAATACCGTCATTTCCAACACGAGAGAGACGCGTCGTCTGCTCGAGCAGACGGCGCGCTGCGCTTGCCGTTGCTAGGTAGCCGCTGCTCGCCGCATCGGAGTCAATGGGAATGTCCGCAGAAATATAAAGGGACATTCCACCAACCAAATAGAGTCGTTTAAGCAGGCGAACGACGTATATGCATCGAAATAAAGCACCTTTGCCACGCGTGCCCTTAGAATCACCAGCAAAGCGAGCGAAAAGTGGCCCCCAGAACAGGTACGGCCTCTCGCAGGAGCGGCGTGCGTAAAGTCACACTAAATGGCCGCGCCTCGCGCCGCCGTCGGATCACCTGCCTTCTTACAGAGTGGTTCGGACACTCTTTTTGTCATGCGCAATCGTGAAGGTCAAGTGTTCACTAGGGGAAGGGGGGGAGGGGGGGATTATGGCTGCAACTTGAAAGGATGGCGCCACCTCCTCCGCCTATACGAAGTTTACCTGTTCACGAACAGCGCGAAACGACATCCGCAAAATAGGTTATACGTTTATTTCAGAAACGTGTATGGTGGCCACTGATAAAATATATTATTTAGGTCCACAGAATTTTAATTGTTTTAATATTACCATATTACCTGCGTGGCTAGACACGTTTGTTATAGGTACACCTTATTGCCATGTGTAGTTTAAGCACTCTATGTATAGAAGTAAAATAATGAAAAAGTTTGCTGACCATATCGCTGTAGCAAAATATGCTTATGTACTCTATAACATGTATTCCAGAGCGGTTGATTTCATGCGGCAAAGCCTAACAATAATTACGCATAGTAATTTCAACTCGTAGGCACAAAACTCTTACGCTAGATTTTCTTTCTTGTAAGAAATAAGTTCAGCCCATCCTGAAGCTACACGTATCATCAGTGAAGGCTATTGGGCAATTGCAAATGACACCTAATTACAAGCGAAAAGTGTTCTGATAAGTTCCCTAAATCTCTACAGAACGACTACCTGCCTCAACAACGACTATAGTGCGTTGGGAATTCACACTACAAAGCTTAATCGCTTATCATTAACTACAGTGACACAATTACCTCAAATCATACGAATCTTTCTAGCGCGCGCATGCAGCTATCAGCAGCTCTTGTATGTTGGGGCTCAGGGGAAGAATGTTCGACTACACTTGAAATGATATCCTCCTGAAAGGCCGAGTTTTGTACGAGTACTGCTGTTTTTATTGAGAGTTATTTTTGTGGTTACATATTCTTTACCACTCTCAGGAAGTTAGATAAAATTTGACTTTGTGCAGCGTAATAAATATACGCATTCAAAATACAACTAAATGTGTACTATCAAGATATTATTGTGAATAGTTTAAGATCAACAGTAAAACTTCGGGCTGCTAAAAAAATGTTTATCTGAGCATGGTGGTTCACACCTGTCACTAGAATTTCAGGATTTATTGCAAAGTGAATTAGGGCGATTTAGTATTCGGTAGCTGAGGAGCCCATCACAATAATGCAATTAAACAACAAGTAGCCATATCTGAAAAGTATTGAGCTACTAAACACCAAGACAAAGCGCATCCGTCATTTTGTGTATTTAAATGTTCTACGAAAACTGTGCAGAATCACTTTAGCAAAGTGACCAATACGTATCACTCGGCGTACACTCATGACAAGTTTTCTAAAGAATAGTTGACTCTTAGCTTCCTAAACAAGTTATTAGCTGAAAACATCACGCCACTCAGAACTGAAATCTTCCACTCACCAAACTCCGAACTACGGTAGACTGTATTCCTCTACATTTGACAAGACACAGTTCCCCATTACAGCGAAATTTATTGTGGTGAATTTCCTAAAGGGTGATTAGCAGCATCCCGCTAGCGGATAACTGTCGTCTGGCGCCTTAAGGTGCACTATGGGAATTAAATGAGCAATTACAGTTGCCCCCCCCCCCCAAAAAAAAAAGCACAACGGTTCCACACTTTTACTCTACGTTGTGATATGACTTCACGGCCCCTTTCTTTGTAAGGCCCCACTGACCAATGGTTGAAGTGAGGCCTTGTCTACCAACAACGAGGCAATAGCGCGCACAAACAAAAATGAACAAATGCGAAATACAGGTCTCTCTATTGTATGAACGACGCTATTTACGCTAGCAATCAGCGGTAGCGTTAGTGAAGCGAACATTTGGCTATCTTCTGCTGTAAGTACACGACCTGGTTGGTTTGTCACCCAACTCGGCGATACCCATTTGACACACGGTCGGTCGTTGCCTGCAGTCTAGAGCAGTGGCTTAGTGGTTATTGCTTTCTGCTCGTGATCACGCTTCTTCTGTGCAGGCGCGGGCAAGAATCCATTGATGTGCAGTCTCGCGTTCCACGTTTCGGTAAAGCAAAGGACGTCGGCTTTCGTTAGTATGGGATCTCGTTCGACGTCTTTTGCGTGGGCATTGAGGGAGCGCGCCGCAGAGAGAAGAGAAGTGGGGGTCGGGAAGTGAATAGGGCTGGCGAGGAGGAGGCCGCGTGCGCATGCGCCGCGCTGCCTTCCTCCGTCCTCCTGATTGCTATGGCTACGGCGCAGCCAACGTTTCCGTGAGCACAGACAACGTGGACGGACGGACAAGTCTCGACCCTAACTTGCTTCGCCCCTAAAAAAAACCTGCCGCTCTCAGAGCTGCACCGGTGGTCGGCACGCGCTCATGCCACTGCTCCCGCGTTCGTCACCGTCACCTGTTTCCACAGCTGGCTGCTTTGCCGCTAATCATTCCGGCGTTGAATTTTACTTCCCTTCTGTCGTAGTAACGGAGAGGCCGCGTTTATGGGGGTATGAACCATTGGTAAAAAATTAAATTATGGGGTTTTACGGCCAAAACTACGATTTGTTTATGAGGCACGCCATAGGGGGGGGGGGGGGGGACTCCGAAAATTTGGACCACCTGAGGTTCTTTAACGCGTAGCTAAATCTAAGTACACGGGTGTTTTCGCATTTCGCCCCCATCTAAATGCGGCCGCCGTGGCCGAGATTCGATCCCGCGACCTCGTTCTCAGCAGCCCAACACCATAGCCCCTGATCAACCACGGCGGGTGAACCATTGTTCAAGGGAGTATGAGCCATTAATTGTCTTACGTAATGGACAGATTTATTTGGACGAAACATCACGAAAATTCATCCATCGTGAATGCGCTCGGGACAGGGCTTGTCGTCGACGTGCCGATACTAGCTTAAGGGCTTCCGAAGCCCAGGCGAAACGTGAGGGAACAAAGGCGAACGCCGAGTTGAGGGGCGCGATGTTGAGGCCATACGTCAGCGTCGTCTAGCCCTCCAGGCACCCGATAACGGTGGTGCACGCCTCGTCAACGCTAGCGCTAACTTCCCCGGTTCGACGGCCAGGTTTCAAGGCAAATTTCTCACCGGGAAATTTGGAGCCAGCGGCAGTGCGTGTGACCGGTTGTGGTTCCAGCAAAACGTCATAGTCGTCACCGCTATTCATTCGGAGGAACCCGGAAAAAACACGAGACAAGCTTCGATTACCTCCATTTAATCGGCAGGGGAAGGGCTACTAATTCTTAAGCGAAGCTTTTAGGTCACAAGTGTCGGCGGTGGTGGGGGTGTCACGCTGAAAAGTGCACTGATCCTCATGATTGTGCAGAAAGGGTCCAAACTCAATGGTGCATACCAAGGACAAAATAGAAAGAGAGAAAGAGACACACGAACAAAGAGAAAAAGAGAAAGAGTGAGAGAAAGAAATAGAGGGAAAAAGAAAGATAGAGAGAAAGAGAGGCAGAAAGAAAGAGTAGGCTCCCTAAGAAAGAGAGCACAGCTGCGCCTCTAGCGGAAGCAGCGAGTACTACCGTGGCTACGATGGCACGACGAGGGACAAGGCTCGACCCTAAGGATGGCTGGATGGATGGATAAAACTTTATTTCATCTATTTAAATGTGGTTGGGCCCCTATATGTCCGGGAGCCCCCTGGCCGACATCTCTAGGCAGGCCCGTCCCACCAGCCGGAGCTGGTCATCCGAGCAATTGGCCCGAAGAGCGGCCTCCCACGTGGAAAAGGAAGAGTTGGGAATAGGTTGTACCGCCATGGGCATGGGGCAGCTCCACAAACAGTGGAAAAGATCTGCCCGGGGCGCTTGGCAGGTGGTACACTGTGGATTGTTGAGACCAGGGTAAAATTAATGTGCCAGATATGGGGAAATAAGTGCCTTGGTCAGGATCTGGCGCCAGATTGAACACTGATGGGGGGTAAACGAATGGTGATGGGCAGGTAATTCTCGTCTACCTTTCCTGTAATACGTGGTAATCTGGTGGTAGGTGTAGATCCCCTCTCCTGGTTTTTACGTGGGCTTGGGTGAGTGGTCGTCCAGAGTCCAGAGGGAATGACCTCGGACTTGCGCAATTACAAACTCATGCCCAGGCACCCAGGTGATGGTCACCGGATGGGGAAGCGGAGGGATGTTTTGTAAAATATGTGTGACTGTCTTAGGCGGTATGCCTTGAAGGAAGTAACGATATGAACTTTGCGTATCGGTGCAGATTTCTGTAATAGTAGAATCCGTGGCCGCATGCGCCACTGCTAGGGCTAATGCAACCCCGTCAGCAACGTCGGTGCGCGCTGTTTTAACCGAGGCAGAGATGTTAATGCGCCCGTCCTCCATCATGGCAGCAACCGTGGCCGTTCCTTCGAGCGGACCGACCGCGGCGTCGACGTAGAGGACATCTTCGCGATTTTGATAACGCCGGGCGTAGTAATCGGCCCGCGCCTTGCGTCGGCCCGGGTAGCTTTGAACATTGATGTTTCGTGGCAACGGTTTGAGGTGCATGTGAGCCGCGAGTCTTACCAGAATGGGGCACCACGGCT
The DNA here is from genome assembly GCF_013339745.2 of Dermacentor silvarum. NCBI lineage: Eukaryota > Metazoa > Arthropoda > Arachnida > Ixodida > Ixodidae > Dermacentor > Dermacentor silvarum. Next base: position 110,157,410 of record NC_051155.1, read on the forward strand.
CTTCATTCGGGATCGTGCCGCTTGGCTCGAACCCCACAGTTCGGAGTAGGATTCGCCCAGTGGGTGTTCGGGAGAGGCGCAGGGGTTGATTACTTCTCTGTGCCTCTATGATTTCCTGGACGGTATTATGGAGACCAGTTTGCAGAAGGTGAGTAGTGCTAGTGCGCACCGGTAGCCTCAGTGCGGTCTTAACCGCCCGCCTGATTAGTCATTAGCCTGATCCAGTTGTTTTATTGCGATAGCAATTATATGGACACTCCAAAGCAGATTTCTGCCGTCGCCGTCGCCGTGAGGTTCCGTATGACGTCAATAGAGATGAAATCGTCGCCGCGCGCCGCCGAACGCTGTATGTGCGAGTGAAAGGGCGCGAGGGACGCGCGCTTTCACGGGGAGTGAACGCACGGCGGAGAAGAAACGCGCGTTCTGTGCCGTGCTTCCTGAAGGGCTGCAGAAGTAGGCGTCTCTTTCCTGCTTTGCCATCACCATATATGTAGCGCAAACGCGCCTTCTTCTGACGCACGAAAGGCCGTGGGGGGGAGGGGGAGGAAAGGGAGGCGCCAACGCCGCACGCATTTTGTGCGAACGCGGGCAAAACGCCGACGGCGTCGACAACAGTTCTGCGTGTTGCCGGTGCTGCTGCATGTCCAAGTTTATACAGCTGATAAAGCTACTATCATTACTCCGTATATCTCTCTACAAATTTGCTATCGCAAGTGATGCTTCGCCTTTCAGGTGAAACTGCGACAACTTTGATTGCGATAGCAATTATATGGACACTCAAAAGCAGATTTCTGCCGTCGGCGTCGCCGTCGCCGTCGGCGTCGCCGTCGCCGTGAGGTTCCGTATGACGTCATTTGGAGATGAAATCGTCGCCGCGCGCCGAACGCTGTATGTGCGAGTGAAAGGGCGCGAGGGGCGCGTCTTTCACGGGGAGTGAACGCACGGCGGAGAACAAACGCGCGTTCTGCGCCGTGCTCGCTTAAGGGCTGCAGAAGTAGGCGTCTCTTTTCTCCTTTACAATCACCATATATGTAGAGCAAACGCGCCTTCTTCGGACGCGCGAGAGGCCGTGGGGGAGGGGGAGGGAAGGGAGGCAACGTTTAGCTGCGGCACCAAGTGCCTATTTATATCAGAGGCTCCAGCAACAGTCACCAACGCCGCACGCATTTTGAGCTAACGCGGGCAAAACGCCGATGGCGTCGACAACAGTTCTGCGTGTTGTTGCTACCAAAGCCGCTCACCTTACTTCGTATGACATTGCTGTGTTGCTATCGCATTCATTGCTTCGCCCTTAGGGCGAAACTGTGACATTTTTCAGTGATATGATGATACAGGAGGTGGTAGGCGAGGCGACTGACCACCAAAGCTTCAATCATTTACATGGTGTCCTTTTCAGACAGATCGTGATTGCGTGACGTCATCCGGCGAACCAGTCCTGAGATTTGCTTTATTTGCTTATCGAGGAGGTTCAGTGTAAAACGTGCGTCTAGGTTAAATTGGATGTGCAGACCCAGGATCCTGATTTTATCAACCTTAGGTACTGGTTGACCGTGTACGAACAGGTCTATGCCTGGGTCGCACGTGTAGGGTTTAATCGCGAGCAATTTCGACTTTTCTGGTGAGCAGAAGAGTCCCATTATGCTAATATGCTGTTCGATGACATTGATAGCTGTTTGGAGGACATCTTGGGCCTCGCCAATGGAGCCTTGTTACACCCATAGGGTCATATCATCAGCATAGAACGCGTGGTGCAATTTAGGTATATCTGTGAGGTCTCTGGCAAGTGGGGCCATGGCTACGTTAAATAATAGTGGTGATATGACTGCTTCCTGAGGTGTGCCCCTATTTGGGAATGCAAAAGCGGCGGATGTGAGTAGACCTAATCTAATCTCGGCGGTGCGATTTTCCAAAAAAGCTTTGACATACTGCCAGATCCTACAGCCGCATCCTGTGGTGGCAAGGGTCCTGAGGATACGTTCGTGTCCTACGTTGTCAAAGGCTTTTTGTATGTCTAATGCTAGGATAGCTCTCGTGCGTGCCGTCCGTCGTTTGGGATAGAATAAGGTCTCTTTAATGTGCAGGAGGACATCCTGCGCCGATAGGTTGGGGCGAAACCCAAACTGAGTGTCGGGGAAGAAACGTTTAGCTTCTAAATGGGGTTGTATTCGCCGGACTATCACGTGCTCAAAAAGTTTACCTACACAACTCGCTAACGAGATAGGCCGTAAATTCTGAAGCAGTAAGGATTTGCCATGTTTGGGAATAAAATTAATCTGGGCGTGTTTCCAATCGCCAGGCAGGGTGCATTTTCGCCTGTGCTCGTTAAAGACATCTGTGAGCTCCTGCAGAGATATGTCATCTAAATTTCAAAGGACTTTGTACGTTATCCGGTCGGGACCTGGTGCCGTGTCCCGGGTAATATACGCGAGGGCCTGTTTCACCTCCGGGAGTCTGGCATCTGCATCCAGGTTTTCATCCGGAGCAGGCGGCGTTAAAGGGGATGCATTCGGGCTTGTAGGTAAGGGCTGCGGAATATATAGAGTTTTGGTGTGCGCCATAATATCCGTGCCCTTTCGCTCCTCTAAGTAAATGAGCTTATGGGTAGTAGTGTTCATGTGGGTTTTCGTGGAAGTGGGATCGAGAAGAGCCCTCAGGATGTTCCAGGTATGTTTTGTGCCCAGCGTTCCTTTCAGGCTGCTGCAAAAGTTCACCCAGTTTGTTTGAGCAAGCTAGGTGGCATATTGTGCAGCCTCCTCCATGACTGCAGCGATACGGAGGCGAAGTTTGCGGTTTAGTCTCTGGCGTTTCCATCGTTTGGACAGGCTTTGACGAGCCTCCCACAGATGGAGGAGGTGGGGGTCTACTTGTGGGGCATTCTTGGTGTTCTTAATCTTTCTGCCAGCTCTGGCGAGCGCGTGTTGTATCTTTTCAGTCCAAGACTCCGAGGTTTGCGGTGTGGTATCCTCCACGGCGACGTACGTACGGAGTTTATCCCAGTCAACAAGAGTCTGAATTTTGGGCCGAAAAATTTTGTAATTTTGCGTTAGGATTGTTTGGGTCACGTGGTGATCACTGCCTAATGTGTCCGGCAGGACATCGTGTGTTTTCCCTATCACATGCGTGCTTGCCATCGTGAGGTCTGGCGTGGTGTCCCTTGCCGTACTGGTGCCCACTCTCGTTGGTATGGTAGGATCTGTAATTAGAGTAAGTGTGTGGTGAATCGTAGTGTTATGTAAAAGGTTGCCCTTCGCCGTGTTATTTGCATAGCCCCATGCCGTATGGCGCGCATTAAAGTCGCCCTCTATGATTCGGTGAGTGTGTCGTGTTCGAGCAAGAATTTCCGGTATCCTTGTGCCCTTATCTTTAAGGGGACTATATAAGTTGACAACCAACAGTCCTTTTCCCGATGTGGGATTGGACGGGATCATCTCGAGAGCGGTGTACTCGGTTCCTCCTTCGGAAGGACCCCCGTAGGGGTTCGGTCTATAAAGAGGAGGGCTTTATTAATAAGAATAGCAGTAGGCAATGTTACGGATGCCACGTTATATCCCTGCAAGGATAGCGACACGGACCCTGTTTCCTGCAGGGCCACTGTATCTGGCGGGTTTGTGGAATGTTGAATGTATGCGGCCAACTGAGCGAGTTTCTTTTTGATGCTTCTACAATTCCATTGCCATATGCTTAGGTCAGATGAAGTTTGGTTTCCGGGTGGATGAGCTAAGCCCGCTCTACCCGAATTCTGTCGCTTATTGTAATTGGCCATGTTGAGGCGTTATGGGGGTCGAAACCCCCGATTGTGGGCTAGTCACCTCCTCCGTGGGCTGAGGGGAGCGTGCGGCGGCGGCGGATTTGGGTTGCTTATGCTTACGGGTTGGTGATGATTGAGCATGCAAATCGTAGAGGTGATTAATTGCAGTTTCTATTTTGTCAATGCGTTCAATAAACATGGTCTCCACTCTTTGTTGCGCCTGTTCTTGTTCCTTAACCAATTGTGTTTTAACAGCCTCGAGACTGTCGCTTACAAATTTTAGGAGTAGCTGCGTGAGGCCTTGTGTGAATTCTGGGATTTGTAAATATTGTGCACAGGTCTGTTGTAAAAGGACTGGTGCATGAGGCGGTGCTGAGTGGGGAGGTACTGGGGAGGCCTGCTCAACGGGCGACTTACTAGCGTCGGCCAGGGGTCCTGCCGCTGCTGAAGCTGTGGGTCTGGATCCAGGCTCCCTCCTGTTGCCGAGCTGGATGAACCCGTGGGCCCCCCTCTTGCCACCGAGCCAGGTGCTTCGGTGGGTTCTCGTTGCGGGAGGGCTGGCCACGTGACCTCGCTTCTCGCGCCGCACTGCGCAAGAGCGAGTGGTGGGTAGTTGCTGAGTGGTGTCGCAGATGTCCGTATGGTAGGAGGTTGTTGGTTTGTCGTCGATACCTTGGTATCCCGCCTTGGTGGAGTCGTATTGTGTCCCTTTGGGTCCTGGCACCCCTCTTTCACCACTCGGGGCCCGAACCCCCTCTGACGAGCAGGGCAACCCAAGTCGATGGAGGGATGGTCATCGGATCCGCAGGTTAGACAGCGTGGAAGGCAACGTTCGTGGTGTTCATCTGGGTTAAGCACGCCGCAGTTCCCGCACCGCCGTTCTTGTGGGTATGGGCAGATGTCGTGTCGATGTCTGGTTCGGAGGCAGCAGTGGAACACTTGGGTGACTGGGCGGAAAGGTCTGCATCGAAATCCACACCTTCAAAATATACGTAGCTGGGAACTCGCCTTCCCTCGAAGGTGTAGAGGCATGCTCCGTTCTTTCCGAAGGGTCGGGCTTGGATAATGTTGATAGCATGGGGGTAGGTGACCGTTTCGTTCATGAGGGCATCCTCAGTAGGTATAGGTAGGGCTCCTGTGATTACCCCGTTGCAGGAGTTGTTCGGGGGAGCTACATACGCCGAGACTTGATACGACTTGCTGCCGAGCAGGAGCGTCTGAATGTGGCAAAGCTTGTCGGCCAGGTCAGGGTCCGGGGTGCTGACCAACGTGATGTTCTGTTCCTTGCGTACTCGTATTCGCGCCTCCAGAGGCAGCGGGGCTCGGAGTGCAGTTTGTATCGTGGCTCGCAGCGGTAAGACCGCTTATTGTTGTAGTGATATGCCTCCTCTTATTCGGAGAACCACCTTGTGGTCCCCTTCGGGAAGGCGTGGCAGGCGGGGCCGGTCGGGTCCTTGTCGACGTTCGCGTGAGTCGAATGGGGCGGGTGGTGTCTTCGAGGAGAGTCTCGGCGACAATCCTGCGTCGGCGAGCGTCGACCACCCGGTACCGTGGAGTGTGAGGCACGTGTGGCTGAGGGAGTGTATCATTGAACGCGTCGCTCCGCTCAGGCCGGGGCGGTAGTCGCAGGGCCCGATGTCGTGCTCAGGCTCCATGTATTCGGCATCCATGCAGTCCAGTTGGCCTGCCGGGTTGGAGTTGTTCGCGGCCATTTGCGCGGCTTGGGGCCCTAGCCAGGGAGCCGCGTTGCGGGGCGCGTCGGGTGCGCATCGGGTGGCGATGCGGCGTCCCCGTCCACCGTGCCGCTGTCGCTGTGGCGCATTTAGGCTTAACGCGATCACCGCCGCTTAGGGATCTCAAACGGCCGTCTCGGGGTGAGAAAAGAGCCGGGCCCAGAAATATTGGTGTCAAGTAAAAGCTGGTGACTTGCCGGTGACGATGGTTGTATGATTTCGTGCCGATGTTCAAAGATTCCGGGTGGTCGAGGATGGATTAGCAGAGCCAGATGCAAGGCGATGTGCATCCGCCGGTTCCCAGGTAGCAATCTCGACCCTAAGGAGCTTCGCCCCTAAAATTACCACGAAGGTCAGATACGCACACGACAAGCATCGCTTGCCCCAATTTTATCGACAGGGGAAGGGAAGGGCTGGTGATTCTTTGTCAGGATGCTAACTCAAAAGGACATACAGTCAGAAAATATTGCTACTTTTGCAGCTGGTATTTTGTGTCAGTGAATTAGTTATCTAGAAAGTTGGCTTAACAACGTGCAATGTCTTTGCCGAACAGTTAGTTACCTCACATAGCCTTCGTGTATTCTTGGGGTATTTATGCAAAGATTGCATCAGGATTTCCTAAACATCCGCAATCATTAGCAATAAATAAACCTTAATTAAATTATTTCGCTCAAATCGTATTTACTTTAACCAAATATCACCATTACGGCAAAGTTGCGTTCAACATTCGATATTATAAAGATTAGCAATCGTAAAAACTAACACTCGAGAGGCAACTACGTGTGACTCCAAGGTAATGCATAGGTGTTGGGGTATTCAAGATTTGAAATACGAATCTGTGCTCTCGGACAACTTCATGCGGCTCTGGACGGTAAGCGAGGGAAGTAAAGCACGCGTATGAAATAGTACCATGATTTTATCAGCATTTGTTTATGCAGGGAAAGAGAAAAATTAGGCAGACACAATCGACAATGGGTGTGAATGTAGGCGAATAGCCGAACTCACGGACGAAGAACGAGCGAGCGAGATACAGTACATTTGATTGCATGAAGAGGACATTTCTAGTCCACTTCATGCCGCCTGGTGTGTCACAGTGATCGCCGCCTGCGTTCGGTGAAACGCTCGCCTGCGTCTGCGGTGTACACGTACTTCGTGGGTGACAAATCACTATGGATTCTCGTCCGCCGCATCGTCCTCCACTACAGGCTGCAAACCCCCGGATGGCCAGCTAGACAGACGTTCGACGTGGAGCAGGCAACATCCTCCCCTCTTGCTGCCGCCGGTTCCTCCGTGCCCCTTGTTTGCACGTGAGCACACGCTTTTCTCTCACCTTTCCGCGAGAAATGACCGAGCGACCTAAACTAGCGACAAGAGTCAGCTCCCCCCCCCCTCTCTCTCTCTATCAGCTGAAGTTTGAGAATATCATCCCACAAACAAATGTAATGAAACAAACACCGACTGCGCATGCCTTTCATCTTAGCTCTTCTCAGACATATATATTAAAAGTGCGAAACCATAACAGAGCTGAAACTTTACAATGATGTAATTTTATTGCCGCGGCTGTGCACTGCCTCCGCGTTCGGCCCAGGAAAGATGTTTGAAACATACCCGATGCGGAAAAGTGGTGGTAAAATCGCTAAGAAAGACGTTGACTTTAATTAATAAACATAAAGGGTGTCACACTGAAAAGTGGGTCGATCCTCGTGATAGTGCAGAATAGGTCCAAGTTCAATGGCACAAAGCGGAAAGAGCGAAAGACATTGAAAGAGAGAGAGGTAGAAAGAGATATAGAAAGAAAGGGAGAAATCGACACCACCACCACCACCGACACTTGTGAGCCTATAAAACTTCGCTTGAAACCAGAAAGGCAAGTTGCGTTTTCTATTTTGAATTTCACTTCCTTTCGCTCGTCGTAATTAGGAGGAAGCGTATAATCCGGACTCCCGAGTAGCAACCCGCTTGGTAGGAGCGATTGCGCTCTTCATAGGCGCGAAACACCATTATTCGTGCCCAATTCTTCGTGCCATTATACCATTTCGTGCTATTCTACCATACCATTCGTGCCTTCGTGCCAGCTCCCATTTTTCGTGCAGAAAACGCCGCATGCGCTTGGCGTTTTGTGCACGATCTTCATCGGTGGTGTTTGCCGCCCGCCGGCGACCATTCCATTCTTGTCTCTGTTCCTTCCTTCGCTCTTCGTAGGCGCGTTGCTCCTCGTGAGTCCGGACTGTAGGCGAATATTATGAGATCAATATAATAACAGATTGTGATAAAAGAATGTGTGTGCGTACCTATCGTCGCGATGACCACAGATCAAGACAATGAATGTGTTCAGTACTTTTGTTGAAAATTCGGTGACACCTATGCGCTTACCTTTCTACTAACGTGCAACCGTCCAGAGGTGACGTTTGTGGAAGGATAGAGAGTAGGTAGGGAGAGCAGGCAGAGAATGGGTAGAACCAACACCACCACAAAACGACTTAATAACATTTCACGCATTTCCAGCGCTTTAATGATATAGGAAAATCAAGAGAACAAAGACGACAGGACAGGTTCGACCAGCGTCCTACCTGTCCTTTTGTATTTCTATTTTCCTTAATTTTTTTAATGTGTTTATAGTGCTGCAAATGCATGAAATATCGATATTCCAACTAGCCCAGCTGTCCACTTTGACTGAACAACAGCCTTGGAACTCAGCTCGCAACTCGTATAGATGGGGAAAGGCGGCGGAGGGAAAAGGTGACATGAAAAGGCGAGAAAACGCTACTACTAGACACGACAGCACTTCTGAACAGATTGCACAAATTTAAGCTCAAAGTGCGGTAAGGTACTTTGCTGCTATTTATGAAAATTGTCGCAGTTTCACCCCAAAGGCGAAGCATCAACTGCGATAGCAAATTAGTAGAGAGGTATACGGAGTAAGGAGTAAATGCGTTTTTCTATGAGTACGCATTTGGTGCCGCAGCTAAACGTCGCCTCCCTCCCCTCCCTCCCTCTCATCCCCCCACAGCCTTTCGCGCGATGGAAAAAAATGGCGTTTGCTCTCTGTATATGGAAAGGCGGAATGAGACGCTAAACTGTGCAGCCCTCCAGGGAGCACGGCGCAGAACGCGCGTTTGCTGTCCGACGTGCGTTCGCTCCCCGTGAAAGCGCGCATTCCTCGCGCCCTTTCACTCGCACATACAGCGTTCGGAGCGCGGCGACAGATTTCATCGCCGTTGACGTCATACGGGACCTCACGGCGACGGCGACGCCGACGGCAGGAATTGTTTTCGCTCGTTTAAGTCGCTCGGTCATGTGTCCCGGGAAGGTGGGAGGAAAGCGTGTGCGCACGTGCAAACAAGGGGCACGGAGGCACCGGCGGTAGCAAGAGGGGTGGGTGTTGCTTGCTCCACGTCGAACGTATAGCTGGCCATCCGGGGGTTTGCAGCCTATAGTGGAGGACGATGCGGGGGACGAGAATCTATAGTGTAATGTTCTCTTCATGCAATCAAATGTCCTGTATCTCGCTCGCTCGATCTTTGTCCGTTAGTTCGGCTATTCACCTACATTCACAAACATTGTCGATTGTGTCTGCCTAATTTTTTCTCTTCCCATGCATAAACGAATGCGGATAAAATTATGGTACGATTTCATACGCGTGCTTTACCTCGCTTACCGTCCAGAGCCGCATGAAGTTGTCTGCGAGTACAGATTCGTATTTCAAATCCTGAAAACCCCAACACCTATGCATTACCTTGGAGTCACACGTAGTTGCCACTCCAGTGTTATTTTATTGCGATAGCAATTATATGGACACTCAAAAGCAGATTTCTGCCATCGGCGTCGCCGTCGCCGTCGCCGTCGCCGTGAGGTTCCGTATGACGTCATTTGGAGATGAAATCGTCGCCGCGCGCCGAACGCTGTATGTGCGAGTGAAAGGGCGCGAGGGGCGCGTCTTTCACGGGGAGTGAACGCACGGCGGAGAACAAACGCGCGTTCTGCACCGTGCTCGCTTAAGGGCTGCAGAAGTAGGCGTCTCTTTTCTCCTTTACAATCACCATATATGTAGAGCAAACGCGCCTTCTTCGGACGCGCGAGAGGCCGTGGGGGAGGGGGAGGGAAGGGAGGCGACGTTTAGCTGCGGCACCAAGTGCCTATTTATATCAGAGGCTCCAGCAACAGTCACCAACGCCGCACGCATTTTGAGCTAACGCGGGCAAAACGCCGATGGCGTCGACAACAGTTCTGCGTGTTGTTGCTACCAAAGCCGCTCACCTTACTTCGTATGACATTGCTGTGTTGCTATCGCATTCATTGCTTCGCCCTTAGGGCGAAACTGTGACATATTTTTTTGTGAATGCTAATCTTAATAATATCGAATGTTGTACTCAACTTTGCCGTAATAGTCATATTTGGTTAAAGGAAATACGATTTGAGCAAAATTATTTATTAAAGGTTATTTTATCGCCAACAATCACGTATGTTTAGGAAATCTTGGTGCAATCTTTGCACAAATACCGAAAGAATACACGAAGGCTATGTAAGGTAACTAACTGTTAGACAGACATCATCACCTTGTCTGTCTACTCACTCTGTGCGCTGCATGCGTAGATTTTTCCCGTCCTAATGATGTACCAACCAGCCCAGATCAGCACATAAAGACATCGCACGTTGTTACGCCAACTTTCTAGATACCTAATTCGCGGAACCATAATATCAGCTACAGAAGGATCAATAACTTCTGTTTCTCATTTTGAGTTGGCGTCCTGACAAAAAAATTGTCGCAGTTTCACCTGAAAGGCGAAGCATCAATTGCGATAGCAAACTTGTAGAGAGCTATACGAAGTAATGATATTAGCTTTATCAGCCGTATAAACTTGGACATGCTGCAGCATCGGCAACACGCAGAACTGTTGTCGACGCCATCGGCGTTTTGCCCGCGTTCGCTCAAAATGCGTGCGGCATTGGTGACTGTTGCCGGAGCCTCTGATATAAATAGGCACTTCGTGCCGCAGCTAAACGTCGCATCCCTTCCCTCCCCCTCCCCCACGGCCTCTCGCGCGTCGGAAGAAGGCAAGTTTGCTTTACATATATGGTGATTGTAAAGGAGAAAAGAGACGCCTACTTCTGCAGCCCTTAAGCGAGCACGGCGCAGAACGCGCGTTTGTTCTCCGCCGTGCGTTCACTCCCCGTGAAAGACGCGCCCCTCGCGCCCTTTCACTCGCACATACAGCGTTCGGCGCGCGGCGACGTCCCTTCTTTCGCTCCCACTTACCCCTCCCCGTTGGCACTGAGCCGTGCTCCCTCAAGGGCTGCAGAAGATAGCGCCAACCTTTCCCTTTCCCTCAAGAACCACTTATCGGCGACGATTTCTTCTCCAAATGACGTCATACGGAACCTCACGGCGACGGCGACGGCGACGCCGACGCCGACGGCAGAAATCTGCTTTTGAGTGTCCATATAATTGCTATCGCAATAAAATCACCAGCCCTTCTCCTGTCGGGGAAGTTGGCGCTAGCGTTGCCCAGGCGTGCACCACCGTTGTCGGGTTCCTGGAGGGCTAGACGACGCTGACGTATGGCCTCAACATCGCGCCCCCTGAACTCGGGGTTCGCGGCTCTTCGCTGACGTTTCGCCTGGGCTTAGGAACTCCTCACGCTAGAATTGGCACGTCGATGACAAGACCTTTCCCGAGCGTGTTCATACTGAAGGAAATTTAATGAAATTTCTTCAAAATTAAATCTGTCCGTTACGTAAGACAACGAATGGCTCATACTCCCTTAAGCAATGTCTCGTACCCCCGTAAACGCAGACTCTCCATTACGACGACAGAAGTGAAATTCAACGCTGGAATGATTAGCGGCAACGCAGCCAGCTGTGGAAGCAGCTGACGAACGACGAAAGCGGCATTAGCGCGTACCGACCACTTTGCAGCTCTGAGAGCAGCTGGTTTTCTTAGCGTTAAATCGCCGGGGCAGGCTAGGGTATATCAGTTTGCTTGAAAAACCATGAACAATTACACTCTGTGTAATGACCATTTTGACCAAATGTGCGAACACATTTAGTGATGATGTGTGGTGTTTTATGGCGCAAGGGCCAGTTATTACCAAAGAGCGCCATGTCAGTGTTTGTGAGTGTGCAGTGGAGCGATGAATTCTGAGAAGTAGATGAAGCGTGGCTGTAAAGGGGCCTAAAAATAATCGCTGTAAAGTGCGTAAAATATACAGGTACTAAAATCATGGAAATGACTAATGAGGTGTACTATGAAGGGAAGAATGCGTTGAGAAAGAATGACACGACATTTAAAATATTTAGGATGCAGTAATTGGTAAGAAGCACTACTGCCTATACAGAGCCCTTCAATCACAAGGGCCTGGAGGCATGTGCTATAAAAACTACCATCACAGCGGCATCCTCTAGATAGAGAATGCGCTACGAACTCATTGGGCTAAAACCATGAAGGACCACATCGTTCAAGAAATCGACGACTGCTTTGTCGTTACAAAGCGGTTTTCACCAAGAAACATGATGGGATGAAGAGGCAGATCATATCGGTACACTTGAGAAAAATATTTCTTTCTCTCTGTTTCAGCTTCCCGACACTCCACGAGGACGTGGAGGACAGTCAGCCTCTCACCACATCTACCACAGGTTGGTGGTTCATCACCAGTAAGCAAAAAATTGTGGGTGCCATATGTATGTCCTATTCTTAGAACAGGACATCAGTTCGTCGTGTTTTCGTAACGGGGGGCCAGAAGCCTAACTGTGGTTTTATCAAGTGAAGCTTATTATTTCTTTCTGCGTCCCATAAGCGTTGCCAGTGGCTTCGCAGTTTCTTTCGCAGGAAAGGCTTCAAATCTGTTGCGGGAACAGGAGCTGTAGGGAGATGTAACGCCTGAGATGTAACTGATGTGGCCGTTTGGTCTGCTCGAACATTACCCTCAATGCCTCTGTGGCCCGGCACCCAGCATATAATCACATGCTGGTTAGAGATATATGCTTTACACAGGATGGAATAGAGCTCATTAAGTACAGGGTTTTTGTGTTTACAGAGTGATTCAATGCTTTCACGACACTTTGGGAGTCTGCAAATATGATAGCTTTTTGAAGTTTTGATCTCATCATATACTTTACAGCCGATAATAGTGCATAGGCCTCAGCCGTAAAGATACTTGTCTCCGGGTGCAGTACACCGGATTCCGAAAAGGATGGACCGATGGTTGCATAAGATACCCCGGCATGTGACTTGGAAGCGTCTGTGTAAAACTCTGTACACGAGTATTTAGATTGGAGTTCTAGGAAATGCATTTTAATGTGTGCCTTTGGCGCGTGTTTCGTAACTTCTATAAATGATACGTCACAATCTATGAGCTGCCACTGCCACGGAGGTAACAGTTCCGCTGGAGCCATAGGACGATGATCAAGCAGCGGAACACCCATTTCCTCACTAAGATTCCTCACACGCAAAGAGAACGGCTTTCTCGCTGCAGGTCGATTGTGGAAGAGTGTGGCAGCAGTCACATCGTTTATTGTTGAATAAGACGGATGTTCAATATTTGCTTGTACTTTCAGAAAATATGTAAAACTGCTGTATGACCGCTGCAGATGAAGCGACCACTTATTCGACTCTACGTAGAGGCTCTGGATTGGACTTGTCCTGAAAGCACCAGTCGCGAGACGGATTCCCAAGTGGTGAACGGGGTCTAGGATTTTTAATGCACTTGGCGTTGCGGAATTATAAATTATAGACCCGTAATCTAGGCATGAAAGGACAAGACTGTTATACAAGTTTAAAAGACACTTTCGATCACTGCCCCATGTTGTGCGCGACAGAAGTTTTAGAACGTTCATTGTCTTCAGGCACTTTGTCCTCAAGTACTTAAGATGAGGGATAAACGTCAGCTTGGAATCTAAAATGATTCCTAGAAACTTATGCTCGCTCCTCACAGAGAGCGTGTCTCCTTTTATTTCAATAGTTGGGTCTGGCGTTACACCTCTCTCGTTTGTAAAGAGTACGCAAGTATTCTTCTGTGAATTAACTTTGAAACCATTTTCATCTGCCCATTTAGACAATCTGTTTATTCCCAGCTGTATTTGTCGTTCACAGATGGCAATATTACATGACTTAAAGGCTATCTGCACATCGTCGACATAAACGGAATAAAACATAGTGCGTGGGGTGGCTGTATGCAGGCCGTTCATTTTTACAATAAATAGCGTGCAACTAAGCACGCCCCCTTGCGGCACACCGGTCTCTTGGGTGATGGGCCTAGAAAGAGCGTTACCCACTCTTACACGGAATGTGCGGTTAGACAGATAACTTTCGATTGTGTTTAGCATGTTGCCACGGACACCCATCGGCGAAAGATCTCGGGGAATTCCGTAGCGCCATGTCGTGTCGTAAGCCTTTTCTAGATCCAGAAATACTGAGAGACAAAACTGCTTATGTATAAAATCCTCTCTAATATAAAATTCAATGCGAACAAGGTGATCTGTTGTGGACACACCTTCTCTGAAACCGCACTGTAAGGGATCGAGTATTTTGTTGCTTTCAAGAAAATGGATGAGGCGCCGGTTAATCATTTTCTCAAAGAGTTTGCGTATACAACTTGTCAGAGCTATAGGCCTATAGCTACTGGCCGAAGAAGGTTCCTTGCCATCTTTGAGGATAGGAATTACGATTGCTTCTTTCCATGCAGTCGGAATGTAGCCGGCAGAGAACATGGTGTTAAAGAGTGACAATAGTGTTTTGTGGGTTTCAGGGTGTAAGTGTTTTATCATTTTATAAAGTATTCTGTCACTTCCTGGAGCAGAATCGTTACAACAATTCAGTGAAGCCTGAAACTCCGCCATGCTAAATGGACGATTGTATGCTGCATTGGCTGTGTCTTTCCGACTCAGCGGCTGTCGCTCTGCTTGTCGCTGGTATTTCACAAATGTGTCTGTGTAATAGGATGTACTGGAAATATGCTCAAAATGTGCTCCTAGACAATTAGCCTGGTCCTCAAGAGTGTCTCCTTGTGCGTTTACTAAAGGTAGAGGATGAGTTTCGCGGCCTTTTATTTTGTTTACCCTGCTCCAGGCTCTGCGTTCGTCTGTATAGGAATTGATGTTGCTTATGTATTTTCCCAACATTCCCGTTTAGCACGTCGGCGTGCTCTTCTACCTTGTGACTTAATCGCCTTGAAGTTAATTAGGTTTTCTGCGGTTGGGGAGTTACGAAGGAGATTCCAGGCCTTGTATTGCTTTTTCCGGGCTTCCCTACACTCCTCATTCCACAATGGAATACGTCGTTTCGATGGCGACCCATTTGTTTGGGGTATACATACTGATGCAGCATCAATAATAAACGCCGTAAAGTATGCTACTGCATCGTCAATACCAAGTGCACGGACATCGTCCCAGGGCAAATGTGTTGCTTCACGAAACCGCGTCCAGTCGGCTGAGTCGACTTTCCATGTAGGAACATGTGTAGAGCACTCAGCTTGTTTTGTAAGGTTTAGTACGATGGGGAAGTGATCACTTCCATAAGGGTTATTAATAGCATCCCACTTCAGATATGGCACAATTGTACTGGACGCTATGCTTATGTCTATGGAAGAAAATGTTTTGTGTGTAGGGCTGTAGAATGTTGGTTCTTTCTTTGTTAAGCAAGCAGGCATTTGAAGAGAGTAGAAAGTTTTCTATTAGTCGTCCTCTTGCGTCACAGCGAGAGTCGCCCCAGAGAGTACTATGTGCGTTTAGATCACCAACGACTATGTAAGGGTGATGGAGTTCATCAATAAAGCTTTTAAATGTTGTTCTAGACAGTTGATAAGTTGGGGGGATGTATATAGACGCGATGGTGACTTGTTTATTGAATAGCACTTCTTCGACAGAAACTGCTTCAAGAGGGGTTTGGAGTTGCAATTTCCGACATGCAACACCTCTGTCAGCTATTATAGCTACACCGCCTGAGGCTGTAATAGCCTCCTCCCGGTCTTTCCGGAAAGTAGCGTATTGCTGGAGAAAGTTTGTTTGTGTAGGTTTAAGATGTGTCTCCTGAACACACAGCATCTTTGGATTGTATTGGTGTAAAAATTCTTTGATGTCATCGAGGTTGTGCATTAGGCCTCTCACGTTCCAGTGTAATATTTGTGTATCCATATTGTTTGTGTTTTTGGGCTGTGTGTCAAGAGACGAGTCTAGTTGGCTTATGGAGCCTTTCAAGGCCCCGTAATCCGGAGTTTCTCTTTCTTGGAGCGGTCGCGAGAATCGCGTCGCTCCGGAGGCGCTGGATAAGCCGCCTGGCTTGGGGTTGTGTCCATCAACTCCAGAGAGCCGCTGGACTTCCGCTCAAGCGAGCGGGGTGTTTTCGGGGTGGGCCTTGCCTCGAAAAGCAGGGCCTTGGAGGCCAACAACCCAGAGGTATGATCATTACTCCGCATAGCTCTCTACAAATTTGCTATCGCAATTGATGCTTCGCCTTTAGGGTGAAACTGCGACAATTTTTTTTCTAAAGACCTCTGTTCTTACCGTTGTGCTTGGGGCCTCTTTGGGTCGCAGGTGTAACAAGGTTAGTTTCAACGTTTATAGATGTAATTCAGTTTAGAAGCTACGCCGCCGGAGTCGGGCAAGACTTGCTCCTAGGGAGTGTGAGATCGTTGCGGTCGAAGCTTGCGCGGTGCCGCCGGTGCGAGCGAGCGTCCTTGGAGCGTCTCTGTGTTGGTAGTGGCCAAGTTTTCTTGGTCGCACTGTGGGTTTGCTTTGTTTTACAGCGTAAGCTGTTATGGGCGCAATCCAATAGCTTTTCCGGGTCGCGATGATGCCGCCGCCGGCGTCCGCCGCGTAACCGCTATCGCCACAAACGCGAAAAAAGTGCGCGATTCCCGCCGGGATTGAACCGGCGCCCGCTGGATGGGAGCCGGAGTAATTAAATTAAAGTATGTGATTTTACGTGGCAAAACCACGATCTGATTATGAGGCACGCCGTAGTGGGGGACTCCGGAAATTTAGACCACCTGGGGTTCTATAACGTGCACCTAAATCTAAGTACACGGGTGTTTTGGCATTTCGCCCCCATCGAAATCCAGCAGCCGTGGCTGGGATTCGATCCCGCGACCTCGTGCTCAGCAGCCCAACACCATAGCCACTGAGCAACCACGGCGGTTGGGAGCCGGATTCTCTACCGCTGAGCAACGCAAGCGCTTGCTATCGGGCCGCGGAAAATACCCTAAGGCAAACGCAGGCGGAGACGACTCGAGCCTCCGCCAGTATGGCGGCGCCATCTAGGTGAGATGCCTGGAAACGCAGCGTCCGCAGGCGCAGACGAAGATATGCGATTCAGACGAGCCGCGCAATCAATGCGCTCCCGAGCTGCCGAGCCTCCGCCAGTATGGTGGCGCCATCTAGTTAAGGTGCCTGCAAACGCGGCGCGCCCGACATGTAAGTTGTAGTTGTAAGGCTTGATTGGGCTCAGTAGACTGCTGTGCAGAGAGCATTACAAGTCGCAGCTGGCCATCGACGCCGGCGGACAGTTCAGATCTTTCTGGTAAAAACGAGGCGAACAGACTGCGGCGAAGACCCTGTTGTGCGTGGTGCCCAAATTGTGGCTACTCTTGAGCTGCTCACCAGTTTACGCTATCACTGTGCTGCGTGTGCCATGCAGGCCTGTGACTTTTTGTTCACCTTTTGAGTTTGTGAACTGCGTTTGCGCCTCGTGACTTCTTTAAACTATCGACATTCCCTTCAGGGAGTGACTTCTGATATATTAGTATGTTACAGTGAACAGGCAGCAAGTCGTCGGCTTTCACGGCCGACTGATACGGCCACCGGCTGTCCGCCACGAAGCGCTGCATTCCTCGGCGTGTTTTGGGTTTCACATGCGAAATGCGTTCATATTCAGCCAATATGCCGACGTGTTTCGTGCCTGGCTGCACGAACGGGTACAGAAGGTGCCTAGAGAAGCGGCACTTTTCTTGCGCCACCATGGGAACCCAAGCTTCTGAAAGGTGGGCAAGAGCTAATACCCTTGCTGAAAATTTGATCGGCAAGACATGCAAAGTGTGCGACGTTCACTTCTAATCGTCAGACATAATCAAAACATAAAAGCATGTTATCAATGGTGAGGTTGTAGAGATTGAACGGGGTGCATGGAGGATGAGAAGTGGTGCCATTCCGATGCACATCCCAAACTTGTCCAGTTATCTTTCTTGTGCATCTAAAAGGCGACGGTAACCAAAAAAAAGAGAGCAAGTGCTTATAAGGTTGCAGAGCCTGTGGCTTGCCAGCCACCTTACGAAGAGCCACAAGAGCTTCCGAATGATTGCGAGAGCACTGACCTCGCGAACATAATCGAGAACGGTACTTCGCTGCGGCTGCCTCGAAATTGGCAATTGTCCCTTGTGGAAGAGGCGCCAGAGGAAAGTCGACAAGCAGTTTTCTACGAAGCATGGATGAGCGCAGGTATTTTCTCTATTCTGAAGGGCGTTGAACTCGAATGCATTTTTTCGCACTAAATAAAGTGTGAAGACAAAGCACAAAGAGAAATAAAGAAAGCAAAAATTGTTTAAGGTTGCACAATACAGTTACTTCTTAATATGTAAATAAGGTTCACTACATTTGGAATTTTAAAAGCCGATTGTCTCTTGTCGTTTATCTTAGTTTCGTGCATGCATTATATTAGTATTGTCTAACGCGGAAAACTCCTAGTAAAAATACCAGTGATGAATATATACAAAGCATGGGAATAAATGCTAGTGGGGACCGTGAAACAGAAGTGGGTTTTCGCCAGAACATCTGATTGGCGCCAAAAACATTCTACTTCTTCCTATCAAGGTGACACGCGCACTTGCTGTCAACCCAAACGAAGACCACGTGTACATAGTGCACAATGTTAGCATCATATTATTGGCGCGCATTTTCAAGATAAGTATAACATGTATGATACAGCGGCGTGTTGCGACATGTATTTTGAGCATCAGCCACAAGCAAAGAGCCGAACACTGAAGACATAAAAGCTCCAACGGGCGAGGTCAAGTACGTCGGTTTACTAAGCGCATTAAGACCACAGGATAGATTAATGCACATTACGCTCATTGAAAACGCGCATTAAGACCACAGGAGAGAAAAATGCACATCGTAGCATACACATATCTAAACACGCACCAGTAATAAACACTACCTTGGCAAACGCACCGAACCAAAGATTCTACTTTGACGCTGATACGCGTGAACGTACTAACTTCTTCCAAAGAAGTCAACAACAATGTTCGAACTTTAACTTACATGATAAATTCACAGAAAAAAAAAGCCGGCAGATCCCACGCCCGTGGGAATCGATGTTATGCGAAGCAGTGTGCGGGAAGCCTACCATGTTAACGAAACGACCATAAGCACCGAGACGCAGGCGGCTCTTTCATGAGCTACATAACACGCAAGTCATGACACTCATGTCATGTGTCCTCAGGAGTCCCTTTAGCTACACCTGAGAAATCATAAGGCGAAAGCTTAGTCATGCTCATTACTATGGCTTCGACCATCAACCTTTAGCCTTTTCCTTCACTTAGTAACACATCCGAACCCATTCCATTGGTTTTTGAGCGTTAATCTTTTTTCGCTGACTCATTCTCATGTTTGCTGAGTCATGGTCAAGAATATGACTTCTAGCACAATTCTTTGTTGTTTCCTTCAATTAGTACCCACGAGCGAACCCATTTAAGTGGTGTTTGAGTGTTAATCTTCTTTCGCTGTGTCATTGTCTTTTTTCTGCGTCATGCTCATGACTATGAATTCTACAACCATGCTTTAGTCAAACAATGTCACTGGTTTTGGAGTGTTAATATTTTCGCTGAGTAATGGTTATTTTTTCTGAGTCTTGCTCATGACTATGACTTCTACTAGCACCCTTTAGTGTTTCCTTCACTTAGGAGCCAGGACGCAGCCCGAGCTCAAGGCATTCTGGAATGAAGAGGCCTCTCCAAAGCTGCATTTACATAATAAAGATGTTTATTCTCTCTCCTTCACTTAGTACCCATGTCCGAACCAACCAATTTCAGTGGTTTTTAGTGTTTTTTCGCCGAGTCATTCTAATTTTTGCTGAGTCATCGTCATCACTATGACTTCTACCAGGATCCTTTAGCGTTTCCTTCACTTAGTGCCCACGTCCGAACCATTTCAGTGGTTTTTTGAGCGGTAATCTTTTTTCGCTGTCATTGTCATTTATGCTGAGTCATGCCCATGAATATGATTGATTTCTACCAGCATCCTTTAGTGTTTCCTTCTCTTAGCAAGCCACGTCTGAACTCATTTCAGTGGCTTTTGAGTGGTAATGTTTTATCGCTGAGACATTGTCATATTGGCTAAGTCATGCTCATGAATGTGATTTCTACCGTGATTCTGTAGTGTTTCCTTCATTTAGTGCCCACGTCCGAACCACTATCAGTGGTTTTTGAGTGGTAATCCTTTTTTTCGCCGTCACTGTCATTTTTTCTGAGTCATGCTCATGTCTATGACTTCTACGAGCATCGTTTAGTCTTTCCTTCACTTAGTAGCCACGTCCGAAACCATTTCAGTTGTTTGTGAGTAGTAATCTTTTTCGCTGCGTCATTGTCATGACCTAGATGACACGCATGTCATGGCATTTATGTTATGACCTATCACTTATGTTCGTCATGCACTCCTGTCATACTATGCCAATTTTGGTACCTACCAAGGTAACGGAACGACCATGAGAGCACAAAGTCGTAGGCGGCTAGATAGATAAGATACTATCGAAGTAGCAAATGTTCGCCAAGAAATGCTTCGCACTTAAAACGAAAGGTAGCTGCTGAAGAACGGGTATTTTAGGAGCTCGCTACGCAAGTGCAACATTGGAGCTAGCAGACGACTCTTGCATCGATAGCTCAACCCTCGACTGCAGCGCCGCGGTGGCAGGAACCGCAGCGGGACAGCTGTTCTCAATGGGCGCGGCGGAGAGTTTCGAAACTGAAGTATATCTATAAACCTTGGGTATTTCAAGGGCTCGCTACAGATCTCGGAGCCCACCATCCAGAGTCCACATGGGTAGGTGCTATTTCACTTCGATCCTTTATGCACAATCATCAGGATCGGCCCACATTTTTGCACAAGCAGAACAAAAATTGGAGGACGCTTAAGCTCCGTTTTTAAGAGTGGAACACGATAGCATTCAAATATCCCTGACTGCGACTCACGCTTCCCGACAACTGCAGCTTAAGCAACCGTAATGGTTACCGGGAAAAACTGGCGGCGAACGCTATGCACGAAGGCAGGCTTTCTGGTAGAAACACGGCCTCTTGCGAGGGGCGATCCCCGCGAGAAAAAAAATTTTATAATTTTTTGGTTTCCGTTTTTGTTTTGTACATTTAATATTTCAGTCTGAGGAGACTTAAAATAAAAGGCATGCGCTATGGGTGTTTCGTTTCATGATATTTGTGTCTGGATTGTCATTCTCAAAATTTCGAGATTAGCTTTACCAGGAATGCAAGATGAGTATTAGAAACAATAATGATAGAATGGTGTGGCAATATAACCCGCATATACCACATGTCATATAAGAGGGCGTGGCGTATAGAAGTACCTAAATATATTCGGAGGGCCTGCATGCTTGGGGATGATTTTCTCCGCCACCCACCGACATCGCACGACGACGCCGGTTGCCGACGCCGGATTTTCTGCTACACGGGGCGCTTAACGCTGTCGCGTTAAAATGTCGCCGTTACGCCGGTAAGGCAAAGCATCGATTGCGATAGCAAATAAACGAACAGCTATACGAAGTAAAGATAGTAGCTTTATCTGCCGAACAATCTTGTAAACATAGGCATTCTAACTAAATTAACAAGCATGGTGTCACGCGCGCACAAGCAAACATGAACTCAGCGAACTCGATGACCCCGGAAAGTCGCTGTCGAAACGCTGGAGTGAGAAGCGCGTCTCCTGCAGCGAGCGAAACTGACCATCAACACGAACTAATACGCGAAAACATTGCGCCGGGCGGGCTCTCCTCCCGCCGCAGATGGCTTTCAAGATACAGCGGCCCGCCCGGGCCAATTTTGACGCCCCCCCCCCCCCTCCCTCTCCTCTCTCCGGAGCCTTGCGGGTACGGCGGGAGCTCGGGAAGCCCGCAGTAAAACACCCCCCTCCTCCTCCCCACCTTTCCTCCGGATCAGTGCGCGCGACTTCCCGCTTCCCTCCCTTGCGTGTGCGAGATTGAGCCGCGATCGCCAGCTCACCGTCACACACTTTCAGTCGCAAAGACAGCATACGGCGCGTAGCGACAATCTTATCGCCCTTGGACTTTATACGGAACCTCACGGCGACGGCAGAAATGCGTCTCCTATGTCCACATAATTGCTATCGCAATAAAATGCACAGAAACCTAGCCATAAACAGCTCCGCTGTAAAACCGAACACCAACGTATACTAAAGAGATTTATTTTGCGGTGCATCAAGAGCAATAATATTGGGATTATGTGCACTGCGAGAACGTTATGCGAGACATTTGACTAAATTATTTGCATGAGGTACGGAGAACGCACTGAGATGTCTACGCGTAAGATTTCATGCCTTAGCATTGCATTGTTCGGACATGCCATGGCACGATGCTATCAAATAAACCTCACAGCATGAGTTACGGAGAACGCACTTAATGTCTGCGCGTAAGATTTCATGTAATACCATTGCATTGTTTAGACATGCCATGGCATGATGTTATCAATTGAATTAAACCTGTATAATGACACGAACATTTAGTTTTTAGATTTGGAGTGCTGTGCTCAGGGTTGTTACTATGGTCTTCAGTGTCTTGTTGGGAGGACTACGTAACGCTTGCAGGAATATACTTGATGTGTTTATTTGTTCAAGCTGCATTTACAATAGATTATTTATAATGCGCGAGCCTCTCCTAAGTTGTGCTACTTATGTATGTTTTCATGTGCAAATAAGCCGTCTTTGATACGGAAATTATCAGTTGCGTGGCGCTCAAATTTCTCTTCGGAATGAACGAAGTGTTCACGTAATTGTAAACACTGAATGAAAGTAAAGGCACTTCCGCGGTGCATATACATGAACATTACACGAGATTACCCTTTGCATATGAATATAATTGGGAGAATCACACGCATCGCATTTCGTTGTGCAGCGTTTAAAAAGAGCGCTTTAGGAGTGCGTTCTTTCACACACATTATAAAATGTGCTTTACATCTAAAAAAACATTTTAGGCGGGGAAAGGGAGACGGAGACTGATTGTTTTACTGTGAACATTAGCAAAACATATGGCTGAGGTGGCTCTTATAGCTGGGCACATAGCCCAACGCCTAAAGACCCCATGAGCTGCCCACGCAGTTTTGTTCCAGCATCTACTTAGGAAACCGACTACTTGCTGAGGCATCATCGGAACAAGGGCTACTCCAAATAGAATTCTAAGAACTGGTCAGCTGTGAGCAGAAGAAACACTTATACGAGTTGCGCATGAATATTCCTTCAAGCCATTACTTAAATCTGCACTAAAATCTTAACTTTCTGGAAACAACAATATTTATTAACAATAGGACACTAAAGAGAACGCTGTATAGAAAACCTTTTGACGCACAACAGTACCTAGAATATACAAGCCACCATCCCAGACATTGCAAACAAAGCATCTTTAAAGGTCAAGCCACAAGACTACGCCGTATTTGCGTTGAAAACCAAGGCTATATAGATAGACTTGATAACCTTAAAGAAACCCTATCAAACAGGAACCACCCGAACACTGCCCTTCCAAATACCTACACCTATGCAACCAAACTTGATCAAGCCGAGGTGCTCAAAACCTGGCCACAACCCCGCTTGAAAGAACCACAACGCCTCTTCTTTCTACTAAATTATCAAACCGGCTCCCAAACGTGAACAACATCCTCATTGTGTACTACGCAATTCTGACCAGCATCCTGAACCTAATAATATCTTTCTCGACCCGTCAGAGTATAGCCTACATCCGCGACACTAACTTCAATGACATCCTTGTAGATGAAAAACTCGGTTCCTGCTGCCACCCAATTTCATTTCATTTAAATATATTCAATTAGCTACTACAGTAAAAAGTTGTCGCAGTTTCACCTGAAAGGCGAAGCATCAATTGCGATAGCAAATTTGTAGAGAGCTATACGGAGTAATGATATTAGCTTTATCAGCTGTATAAACTTGGACATGCAGCAGCACCGGCAACACGCAGAACTATTGTCGACGCCTTAGGCGTTTTGCCCGCGTTCGCTCAAAATGCGTGCGGCGTTGGTGACTATTGCCGGAGCCTCTGATATAAATAGGCACTTGGTGCCGCAGCTAAACGTCGCCTCCCTTCCCTCCCCTTCCCTCCCCCCCCTGCCCCTCCCCCTCGGCCTCTCGCGCGTCGGAAGAAGGCGCGTTTGCTCTACATATATGGTGATTGTAAAGGAGGAAAGAGACGCTTACTTCTGCAGCCCTTAAGCGAGCACGGCGCCGAACGCGCGTTTGTTCTCCGCCGTGCGTTCACTCCCCGTGAAAGCGCGCGTCCCTCGCGCCCTTTCACTCGCACATACAGCGTTCGGCACGTTTGGCGCTGAGCCGTGCTCCCTCAAGGGCTGCAGAAGATAGCGCCAACCTTTCCCTTTCCCTCAAGAACCACTTATCATCACGGCGACGATTTCATCTCCATTGACGTCATACGGAACCTCACGGCGACGGAGACGGCTACGGCGATGGCGACGCCGACGGCAGAAATCTGCTTTTGAGTGTCCATATAATTGCTATCGCAATAAAAGTACAGCGTCGGATTGGCTTCAAAATGTAATTTCGAGTTTCAGTTGCGTGTCAAGCAACGTATTCTACTGTCTAGAATGTGCCGCTTGTAACAAACAATACATAGGGGAGACTGAACAAATTCATAGAAGGCTCTACCGCTATCGCGCATACAAAACAAAATTTACCTAAAGCAGTAGCCAGCCACTTCAATGAACATGGCCATATATTCGATAAAACAAGGCTCTTTATAAAACAAAGTAATTTTAGTTCACCTCAGGAAAAGAATTATACGGAATTATTCGACGTACACAAGTTTGAGTGCCTATACAAATGACGGGAATCGATTTCACACGTTGCAATTTAGAATCGCTACAGTCTAAAAACAAAGGGAGTTCCGAGAAATCTATTTGATGGAGAATCTACGTGTCCCATATTTAACTGCCTTGTCCAGAATAAACACCTCCATCCCAGAGAGAACATAGCAACTCCCCCGGACATAGAACTTCTACCCCTAAAAAGATTGCTTGAACTCTTGCGCAGAATACGCATGCTCCACCCCACAAGAGTATTAGTTCTCCCCAAACCAAGTGATTCTACTCCCCTAAACAGAGTCCTTGTACTTCCCCGAACAGAGTGATAGTACTTCACAAAAGAGTGCTGGTACTCTTCCCAATAGTGTGAAAGCACTTGCGATGTAGTGCCATGGTCACATTACAGGCGATTCATAAGACCTACATGTGCGGGTATCTTTGATTCCTTCATAAGCAGCTCCTGAATTTATGCTTCGTGACTTGCATTTGACGTTTAGTCGACGAGTCACTCGATTGGAACATCTTTTTTCTTAAAAGGTCAAATTTTTTATTGATCAAACAGTCACTAGACAAACTGAGTCAACTTTCGAGAATGGCACTAAAACACACCTAAAATTCAATAATAAAGATGCTCATGAACTTTACAACACACAGTCTTGCAATAATACATAATCTCTAAAATTTCATCAGTAATGCAGTGAGAAATATGAAAAAATATTGTTTTACAACCAATAATCCGCCCTTCCCAGATAAGATCATCAGATTATGTATCTGTGCGAACAAACTATCACTGAATGTCCTATGAGAAAAAAATATACAACAGACAACAGGTATATCACAATGGTTGTGCAATGCGGCAGCGCGCTGCGACAATAGCTCTCTACGAAAGAAAGCGCGTGAGAAAGCGCGACGGACTATCCCGACAGCGCCAGGAAATTTCTTGCGTGAGGGCGAAACAGGGAAATCGAGCTTTCTGCCTAAATACTATCAGCTTTAGATCCAACCGAATAGGAGATATCATACGCCTCTGTACAGCGCTGACACCTGGCGGAGATAATTCTGCACATCCAGGGCAAGATGCGGGCTTAGAAAAAGGGTGTGCAGCCCATACATGTCTAACTACGTGAAATATTTATAGCCAGAACTAAACGAGCGGCTTTGCATGAAAATATACGACACATGTCTAAATGTACGGCACTCTTAGTCAGGAGCATCCATACGTGGCATAGGACGTGATTAAATGAGCTGCTGCCTTACAATATGCCATGAAAAAATGTTTTCTTTTTGCACAATTTACTTTACCAGCCTCATGCTTATCAGCTCATCTGCTAACCTCCGGCATATAAGTACAGGTGCCCACAAAATAACCCTTAACGCCGGACCGGTGGCCACTGGTCGGCGGAGCACACCCGCGGAAAAATACAGCCTTGGTCTGCGCGTGCGCGGCATCCTTAGCAAGCAAGCCTCGCTCCCTAGTGCAGCTAGATAGGCGTTGCCCTGCTTCAAAACACTTGCGGTTTGTCCCTCTTAGCGCTGAGACAACACATCTGCGGGGTATCGGGGCCTGTAGGTGACAGCGTGCTCGCGCGCTATGCGGCATAATCTCTAAACGCACGCGTAATCCTTGTGGCGTATTCTCGTCGGAATCGGCATTCATTCTGAAAGTCACGCTTTCTGGATAGCTCGCATGGATGGAATCTATAAGCGTTTATATAACTGAGTGGTGACCAGTGAGTTCACCATGCTCTACTTTTAATTATACCTAATGTCTTGCATATCTGAGTTGATTATTTCGCCTAAAGCAACTATCAATTCTTAGCTGATCGTTCATGTGGGCGAGCGCCACGGCTCACCTATCACACTGAAGCGCACTTTTCAACCGAATTATCGCGTTGCGCGATGTATTTTAGTCCTTGTGCAATTATATTCCGAGCCGCATTTACTTCTTGGGACTAAGATCAGAACTTTGACCATAACACGGCGGCTCGTTGAACAAGGATGACTGCGTGCCGTAATAAAAGTTTTCAAAATGACATCACACGGCGTATTCCAACACGACAATTTCATGCCCAGTAATTAATTTTATCCATGCGGCACTATTGTAAAGGTCTATTCAGTGCTTCGCGGTCACAATGACCATCGCATCGTGGGCTAGTTATTTACAAATCTGGCCACTTCGCTGCACTTTCAGTTTAGAGTACTCTAAAATTTTATCGCGTGTCTGCGTTGGTTGGCGCAAACATTTAATTTTTCGTTCAGTGTCGTGATACGTTCGTAATCAAGGGGGTTTTGAGTTGTGTGAGTAAAATGCGTATGAAAAAAAAATGTTCCATGAGGTCCCATATCGATTGCTAAGACAACTTTGATGGCGAAAACTTTAATGCGTTGACGTCATTGCATTTGCGATTGTTTGCCTATGCTGATTAAATAATTATTTAACTAATAATTGGTCGTAATTCGGTTTAATGGTTTTCTTACTTGCTGTTACGTAGTATTTTATTGATCGTTACCAGTATGTACTGCTCTTTGGAACTCTTAATTAGTCTGAATTTGGCATGGGCAGTGCCAGTCTTATCATGGAGACTCCAATTGATGTTAAGTAGTCTCTATTACTGTTCGCAATCCTTAATTACCTTTATTTATCTTAATTATTCTTAGTTACTCAGTAATTCGCCTTGGCAAGCTTTAATAAATGTGTCGTATGATGTCCGTGTATTGGTCTTGTTAATTACCCTAATTACTTTTATTTAGTCGTTGGGACTCTTGAATTACTCTTACTTATTTTAACTACTTGGTGCTGAATTCACTTTTACATGCTTTTTTTTAATGGTAGAGGTGTAGTGTGCCGCTATCTGATTTTTGCTACCGCAAGTGTTGCCGATGACGGTCCTATTCCGCGACTAATCAGCCAGTTCAGTCTTTCGCTTAAATAGGCACCGACACCCATTAACGCCCACACACGCGCGCGTATGCTCCATCACCAGCCTCCTCCATGATCGGATGAGACTCTTGCTGTTTCTCCTTCTCTTAATCCCTTCCTTTCAACATCTTTATCTCCTTTTTCCCCTTCCCCTGACGCTGCGCCGTGCTCCCTATTGGACCAGAAATAAGCGTCATTTTCTTCTTCAATAAAATCACCACTATGCTCCATCGTGTGCACACGCGCGCACACAGCGTTTCAGAGACCGCATCCGCACAGCTCCGCATATCACAACGCTACAAGGCACCCAACGCTATTATTTTGGAGCAAGGCAACACCTATTTAGATGCACTGGGGAGCGATGCGAGCTTGCTAGGGAGACCGCGCATGCACAGACCCTGGCACTACTTTCTCACCGGCGCGCTTCGCCGCTGAAAGGCCACCGGTCCGGCGTTCCGAGTTATTTTGTGGGCACCTGTACATGTGTTTTATGCTTCAAATGCGTTTTCTGGCCAGTGATGTCGTGCATCTTTCTCTTAAATTGTAGTGCCAATACGAGTACTTTGCGGGCATGCGGAAGTTTGTTCTTTTCCCATTGTATACTTTAATTTTATCGTATTTCGTGGCGAGAAGTTCGGGAAGCTTCAGTACTGTCGATGCTGCAATTATTTAACGTACAATTTTGGGCCTTTTGCGGCAGAGCTTACCTACACTATTCACTGATTTTGGAGTGTGCAAACACAAACGTTAAGAACGTGTCTTGGTCTACCAAGAAGGGCGTTTCAAATCAGGACAGTTGTCATCGCAATGCATTATTAGATTGCCGTATACACTGCTACTGATGTCCTGAGAGCCCCCCACTCGCAACCTCACTCGGGTCCCATCGCACCATCTCGCTTGCCTGCCAGCGCTGAGGTCACATTCAATATTTGCCAAAACCAATGAAAAACGTAAGACCTACTTGCTAACACAATGGAAGCTTGCTACACAACTCTCAGCAAAAATGTGGCTCTGCAGCTGCCACAAGTACCACTTACAATTCCAACTATTAAAAAAAGCTGGAGCGCCGTGGCAACCTGAAGCAAGCAACCATGAAACAACTTTATAATGAACTTAGAACCCCGCAAGATGTCTACGAAGATGGTTCAATGAAAACAAACCCTCTGCGGCTACAATGTTCATCTTTGTGAAATAATAAAAAAAACATGCTAGGGGAAATTTATATGACCCTACTGACAGATGGAAAGCTTGCTGAACCCTATAGGCTGCACTTTAACTCATTAGTCCAAAGTCACTGTAACAATGTACAGTTTTATGTGACTCCAAGGCAGCGTCTCACAGCATAAAAACGGTACTCGCTACGAACCCAATAAGTAACTGGTCTCGGAGATTCGATGCACTTATCATAACAATGATGACAAAAGACAAGACATATTTTTATATGAATATCAGGCACTGCTCTATCAAGAGGGATGACCATGGTGACAGTGCTGCCCAATTTGTACTTGGGAGCGGTCGATGCGTTTTGATTCCGATTTCGCAAACTAACTCTGAAAGCTGGGCTACGCTCGATGCCCCGTGAATGCACATTGCCCATGTGGCATTAAAACATTTTCTTCATGTGTGGGTTATGGTCGCTGTACCAGGATCACCAAATATATTGGAGGAGGTTATTCATTCCCACGTTGGTAAGTTTCTAACATTTGTTGTTCTTTTATGTCTTAAAAAACACGGTTCTGACAAGGCATCTCTTGCGAAACAGAGTTACATTTATTTATTATCGATGTCCGTTATAGATCTACATACTAACATACCAGTTGACTCCAGATTGCTAGATTTTTGAAAGGGCCTTGATTTACCTACCACAACGCCAACTTTTACCAAAATGATCATGACTGAACTTGCAGCCCCTACTGCTAGAACGCATCAGAAGATTACTCAAATACTGCCAAGAGTTTTTACTTTGTTTGCGCCAATGACGGCAAATCCATCTTGTCCCCTGTCACCTTCGGTTTTCACTGAATAGTGCACGTGGTTACCTTTAATGGTGCTTGTCTTTCTCTCTCTCTATTTCCACTTCCACTCTATCTCTTTTTATATACCTACATTTTCGAGCTGTGCAGGGAAGTCAACAGAAACTACTTCTGATTAAGCCTGCGGCATTTCTACGAATCCTTTCACTCTCTGCTCAACGAGTGTGCGCAATACGAGCTGGAGCGAGAGACTGCACATGGACTAGCTGGATATGCGTCCTTCGCGTAGGTGCATAACTTTTGGTTCCTGATCGTTTCAAGTGTAGCAAAAGCAGGTTGTCACAGTACTTGGTGACTTTCTAATAGATAACGACTTCATGCAGTCTGTATGAAGGATGATCGATCGGGAATGTGCTCACTATCTGACCGTAACTTCACAAAACCAGCGAACAAATTCAGACGCATCTCAGTTGAGACGTCTGCGTCTCAATGTTTTCGCTGGTTTTGTCAAGTTATAGCGTGAACCATCTGGCCCAGCAAGCAGCACTTCTACACTATCTAACAGCGTGCATACTTATCTGAACTTATATTAGATTTTTTTCACGTGTGCTTTATTCTAACTGTTGCATGCAATATAGTTTTGTGCTGCTTTTCATGCCATGACTGTACAGGTAATGACTATTATGATAACCGCGGTCTGAGCAGACATTAGTATGTCACCAATACAGCACTCTCGGAACGTGCTCAATATACAGCAGGCTACGCGGGAGTTAAGTTATATGCCAGGGCAATTTTTTCTTTCTTTCGTTTTTTCTTCTTTGTCTGCAAGATTTTTTTTCGTTCCTGTTCCCCTACATTTCCGTGTTGCTGGAGTTTCTTTTAAATGCGAAGCATTTCTTGGCGAACAATTGCTACTTTGACGCTATCAATCTGTCTAGCCGCCTACGTCTTTGTGCTCTCATGGTCGTTTCGTTAACTTGGTATGTACCAAAATTGGTGTACTATGAGAAGAGTATATGACGAACATAAATGATATGCCATGACATGACTGTCATCACATGCGTGTCATCTAGGTAATGAAACAGCCGATTACGTCTTGGTGCTCTCATGGTCGTTTAGGTAACTTGGTAAGTACCAAAACTGATATAGTATGACAGGAGTCGATGGCGAACATAAATGATAGGTCATGGCATGCGTGTCATGTAGGTCATGACAATGACCCAGAGAAAAATATTAACACTCAGAAACCACTGAAATGGGTTAGGACATGGGTACTAAGTGAAGGAAACACTAAAGTATGTTGATAGAAGTCATAGTCATGAGTATGAATCAGAAAAAAAGACAATGACTCAGCAGAAAAAGATTAACACTCAAAAACCATTGTAATGGGTTTGGACGTGGGCACTTAGTGAAGGAAACACTAAAAGATGATGGTAGAAGTCATAGTCATAAGTATCACTCAGCAAAAATGACGATGAGCAAGCAAAAAGAGATTAACACTCAAAATTCAGTGAAATGGGTTTTGACATGTGTACTAAGAGAAGGAAACACGAAAGGATGCTGGCAAAAGTCATAGTCATGACCATGACTGAGCGAAAATGGCAATGACTCAGCGAAAAAAGATTAACACTAAAAACCGCTGAAATGGGTACGGACGTAGGTACTCAGTGAACGAAACAGAATGCTGGTAGAAGTTATAGCCATGAGCATGAAGCCCGGGATACATGGAGCGAACTTTCTCGACGAACTGCACGCGTAAAGTAACGACGCGGCGACACGACGCAGGATGTTCGCTGTGTCGCGATACATGCGGCGAACGCCGCTGCGCGTTGGCCGCCGTGTTGGCGGCGGTCCCGCCCGCCCGCTTGGAACTGAATTTGGCGTTGTCCTTGTAGAATTCACTTCGTTGGTAGCAAATGACTGCGTAAACGGCTTTCGCTTAGTCTCAGGTCGCTCCGACGGCAGAGTATTATGGATAACCTTGAGTAGTTTTCGAGATCGCTTCTCGTTTCGAACGCATCAAAGCCTAACGAAAGAAATATCCGATGCCAGCGCCATCTATCGGGGAAGTCGGGATATAGGCGTGACGACAGCATGCGGCCTCTGAAATCAGGAGATTTCTGTTGAAGGCTGTTGTAGAGAGCTTGCACTGCTTGTCTGTTTCGCCGCAGATCAACGGATATGGGATGTACAAATACAACGCGATTCCTGAGAGATCATACTGGGAACTACTCAATCGGTGCAGAGACATGCAGGCACGCCAACACCAACGCGATTGCAGACGACACGAAAAGGCGCGCGCGCGAAACACCAGCATGCATTGCGACCGGAACTAGTGCCTCCTGATTGGCTGTCGTCCACCGCTGCGCGCTTGACGCTTCCGGCCGCGGCGTTCGCCCGACGAAAATGTCTGGACGGGCAGATCGGCTGCGGACGGCAAATTTCTTGACGCCGGCCGTCTGACGATCGCCGCCCGACGAAGTTCGTTGCTCGGACGCTGGTTATTCGCTCCATGTAATCGGGCCTTGACTCAGCAAGAAATGACAATGGCTCAGCTAAAAAAAGAACACTCAAAAACCACTGGAATGGGTTCGGACGTGGGCACTAAGTGAAGGAAACACTATAGGATGCTGGCAGAAGTCATAATCATGGGCATGACCCAGCAAAAATTACAATGACTCAGTGAAAAAAAAAGATTAACAGTCAAAAACCACTGTAATGGGTTCGAACAAGGAAGGAAACCCTAAAGGATTGTGGTAGAAGTCGTAGTCATGAACATGACTCACCACAAATGAGAATGACTCAGCGAATAAAGATTAACACTCAAAAATCGACGGAATGGGTTCGGATGGGGTACTAAATGAAGGAAAAGGATAAAGGTTGATGGTCGAAATCACAGTCACGAGCATGACTAAGGCTTTCGCCTTAAGGTCTCTTAGGTGTAACTGAAGGGACTCCTGAGGACTCGTGACATAAATGTCATGACATGCGTGTCTTGTAGGTCATGAAAGAGCGGCCTACGTCTTGATGCTCTCACGGTCGTTTCATTAACTTGGCTGACTGCTTCTCATAACATCGATTTAAACAGGGCGTGGGATCGGCCGGCTTTTTTGTTACTTTTATATTTATTTATAAAATACTGCGGACACTGTACAAGTCCAAGCGGGGTGTCTACAAAAGCATATTAAGACACAAGAAAAAAGGAGCAGATGTCACTCAGCAGTAGGTACAATTGGGGATGGCATCAGTTTCCAGTCGTTAATAGCTCGAAAAAAGCATACTTGACTGCTGATGACACTTGTGATGTTAGGATCTCCATTGATGATGGAGACAGCCGACAGACGCTTTGCTGCCTACATTCCCGGGATCTCATCAGTTAATAAACAACAAAAGCATCTAGTTGCCTCTACGTGTAGGTCCGTGCGCTCATGTGCTAAGTGCAGAGTCAATGCGCTTTCGGCGCAGTGGGGCGTCAATCCGTGACATTTAGGGGCGAAGCTCCTTAGGGTGTGGGTCGTTCCCTCCTCTGTAGTTGTAGTAGTAGTAGTAGTAGTAGTAGTAGTAGTAGTAGTAGTAGTAGTAGTAGTAGTAATAGTAGTAGTAGTAGTAGAAGTAGTAGTATGTAGCCACCTCTAGTTTATGAATTGCTCAATAGATGGCGTTGTATGTCCGTACGTGAGTCCGTACGTGAGCTCGTGCAAGAGAAAATTAAATGCGCAAGTGAACGTTGGGTGCATAACATTCACAAAAGAGACAAAGGCGCCCCAAAAAGATTCTGGAACCATATAAAAGCACTCGGAGCTCCAACTAGAAACTCGCAAACGGCTATAAGGGATGAAGACGGTAACATCTATGAAGGCGATGATGCGCTGCGGTACATCACAGACGTTATCAGGCATAACTTCGGTACGAGAAAAAGCGTAGTTCAGACAACAGATCCAGCAACAACAGAGAGGCCTGAGAGATCAAAATTCAGCATAGAAAGCTTTTATTGGAAAAAGGCAGCAGAAAATGTCCCTAACAACACGGCAGCAGGACCCGATGAAATCCCAATACAGCTAATCAAAAACCTCGGTCCAAAAAGCAAGGCACTGCTGACTAATGCAATAGAGCAAGTGATTAGAACAAAGAATATTCCCGTTGGATGGCGTGAAAGCAAGATGAATCTTATCTACAAAGGCAAAGGAGATAAGGATAAGACGAGCTCGTACAGGCTAGTTACAGTAACGTCGGTGATATATAGAATGGCAATGCAAGCCATAAAATTAGAACTGTCGAAGTGGGTGGAGGAAAACGGTGTATTGGGGGAACTACAGAATGGGTTCAGGCCAGGCAGACGCTTAGAAGACAATATGTTTGTACTAACTCAGTGCATAGAGATTTCAGTAGCTCAGAAAAGACCTTTATGGATAGCATTTCTAGATATTAAAGGAGCTTATGACAACGTAGACAGGGAATTGTTGTGGGATATTCTTCAATACGAAGGCATAGATGACGATTTCGTGGAGCTGCTGAGGGAGATATATCGAGACAACCAAGTACAAGTGGCATGGGAAGGCCGAAAAGGAAATGAAATGGTGGGAATTCACCAAGGATTGAAGCAAGGATGCCCTCTGTCACCATTGTTGTTCACGCTTTACGTCAAGGGCATAGAAAGACGACTGGAAAACAGCGAATTAGGTTTTGATTTATCCTACATGCGTAATGGACAAATGGTGCAACAGAAGATCCCTGGACTGATGTACGCAGACGACATTGTGCTACTAGCGGACAATAAAAAAGATTTACAGATACTTGCGAATATCTGTGGGAACGCAGCGACAAATCTAGGCCTTAAGTTTAGCACAGAGAAATCAGGAATTATGATCTTTAATGAGCACACGAGTAACTTCGTGGTGTCAATTCAACAGCAAGTAATACCCATAGTGAAGCAATATAAGTACCTCGGCGTACACATAAACGAAGGAAAGAATTACTCAAGCAACCACCAAGATAATCTGAAAATAAAGGGGAAGCGGAATGCAGCATTAATGAAACACAGAGCACTGTGGGGCCACAATAAGTATGAGGTGGTGCGTGGAATCTGGAAAGGAGTAATGGTGCCAGCGCTAACATTCGCAAATGCCATTATATGCTTAAAATCGGATATATTGGCGGGTTTGGAAGTTAACCAAAGATCAGTAGGCCGGTTGGCTTTGGGAGCACACGGTAATACGACAAATGAGGCAGTGCATGGAGACATGGGTTGGGCCTCTTTTGAAGTCAGAGAAGCACAAAGCAAAATTAGTTTTGAAGAAAGGCTCAGGAACATGGATGAAAATAAATGGGCGGCTAAAGTGCACAAGTATCTCTACATGAAAAGCGTGGACACAGAATGGAGGAAGAGGTCAAGGAAGTTGGCAACCAAGTACAGGATAATCGAAACTGTAAATAGACAACCAGGGGTCATCAGAAAGAAAGTGAGAGAAATAGAGACGTGAATTGGATGCAAAGAATGGAAACGAAAAGGACAATGGAGATTTACAAGAATGAGAAGAAAGAAATTAGAAAGGAAAATCTGTACGATAACACAAAGGGCAGTGCCTTGCTATTTGAGGCTCGAGCCGGTTGCCTAAGGACGAAAACATATCGGAACAAATATTCGGAATTAGATGAGACATGTGTATGCTGCAGTAAAGATCCAGAGACCACTCAGCACATCCTAATGGAATGCGACGGGATCCACCCAGCGAGAACCGTAGGTAACGTGCAACTCCCAGAAGCGCTTGGGTTTAAAGTGGAAGGAAACATAAACAGATCAGCCGTAGAGATCAGCAAGAGACGATTGGAGTACTGGTGGAAAAAAAGTAGGGAAAAGATGGATGCGACCTGATCTCTTAAAATCATAGGCAGCGGTACAAGGTAAATTTTTGAAAAAGAAAAATAATGATAGGTATACAAAAATGCAAGATAAAGAACATGTATAGTATACCTGATTAAATCAAGCAGGCTAGGTGACTATTTGTCGCCGCCCCGTTTCAAAGGGGATGCCAATAAATCATCATCATCATCATCATCATGAAAGAGACGCCGCATGTAGTTGTATGAAGTGTTCACTAGAAGTCCGTAGCTCTGGTTTTCATGGAGACCGTTATGCATGTATGTATACGCATATATACATATATATGTATATGTATAGTATAACCGGAAGCCAACTTCCGCTTCCGTTTCCACTTCCGGTTCCGCTTCCGGTTCCGAAAGCCAGCTTCCGGCTTCCGGAGAAGGCTTCCGGCGTTTTTCTCTCTCGTCCGTATAGGTGCGCTGCGGTGCACAAGGGCGTTCGTTCCCGACGCGCGTTCTCTTTCTCTCGTTCCCGACGCGCGCTCTCTTTCTCGTCCGTAGCTAGGAGCGCTGCATTGCACACGGGCGTTCGTTCCCGACGCGCGCTCTCTTTATCTCTCGTCCGTAGCTGTGGTTTACCCGAATGATCCCCCGGTGCTTCGCCCACTCATCATCATTCACTTCGTGGATATGCTGTGATTTTTTTTAGCTCATTTCTATCTTCCGGGCAAGCCCCAAGCAGCACCCAGGTTATACCTCGCTTGCCCTTGATAAGAGGTTCCCAAAGCTATTCTTTCCTTGGCTGTTTGCGTATGCTTGAAACCCGTCGGTTTCTCACGAAGTAAACAAGGCGACACCGAAGACAGATTAATGCTAAACTGAGCTGATCGCCGATACGTTTA
The DNA here is from genome assembly GCF_013339745.2 of Dermacentor silvarum. Lineage (NCBI taxonomy): Eukaryota > Metazoa > Arthropoda > Arachnida > Ixodida > Ixodidae > Dermacentor > Dermacentor silvarum. Next base: position 110,193,555 of record NC_051155.1, read on the forward strand.
AATGAAAAACTGGAACATTTTTGAGAATGTGTAGCCAAAGATGGTGATTTGACAGACCGTGCCTTATAAAATTGCGGGACAAAAGGGTTTTTCTCATTTGTACGGCGGGCCAATCATCGATGAACTGCAGTCATATAGACGTGAGTGGGCACATAATGTTAATGCTGCCACGTTACAGTCGCTCAGGTGTAGTTTATTGACCTTAGAGCTTCCTTCCATGTTTGTTTCTGGGTTTTGCGTTGGTGTCTCTGCAAGTAGACGCAGCGGGGAGTCATTCTCAGCATAGAGTTTCTTACAAAAATTACAAGAAGGAACTGTGGCACTGCGATCACTATATTTTTTATTGCGATAAAGAATTGCTGCTAAGGCATAATTCGTGACTTATATATGTGTATTATATGTGTGCTGTCAGGTCTGTCTTGTGTATAAATTGAAGCAGTGTTTTATGCAATCTCTTATCATTTATCCAGCGAGCGGTAATGTACTGCGACCATTAAACCACCAACGGTTAGTGTATGAATTTGCCTGATCTTCGTGATTCTGGCTTCGTTTGTCACGCTTTATCTGCCTTCGTTCGCCAAAATGTGAAAGCAGTCGATACTTTCTTTAAATGCGAATACGCATAATTGCTGCTGGTGTCAGTGGTTGCGCTTGTCCATGCGTCCGGTACCTAATAGTTTCAGTGTCGGGTTTTTTTGCTAGAGGTCCTGTGTTCGAAACCTGCGGACGGAGAATTTTATTAAGGTTTATTTATACACATATACCACAGTAGATTCTAGGAAACTATCATTGTGCAAAGTCATGAAGCCGTATAAAGCCAGAGGGACGAAGTCTAGGCAAATCCATGCACTAACCATCATTTCAATGCTTGCTGAACATTCCTGCTTGCAGCATCGGTAGGAACTAGCGCCACAGTTAACTCTAGTACTTGTATGAAACTATGATTGACAGAGATGTCGCCCCTGCAGGGGCGTCTGCGTCAGCAGGCGTTTGGTGAGTTGCGCCACCACGTACCCGAGCACACGAGGGTTGGACCCTCCCGCGCTTTACCGTGCGCGACTTAGCCGTGTCCGGGGAAAAGGGGATCCTGGGCGTTGAGTTATTGCCTGGTGTTTGGACCTTTATGGCCCCTCGGCAGAGGCAACACACCCCTTTGGCCTCGGCTTCACGTAGACGGCACCCCCGGACTGACCCACCCGGGGGAAATCGGTAGTTGCCTTTTCCTGTCTCTCTCTCCCTCCAACCTTCGTCTTTCTCTCTTACTTTCCATCTCTCCTGTCCTCTCTTCACTTCATTTTACTTCCAATTTTCCAGGCAGCAAGGGTTAACCTGGTGTAGTTTATCCATCCTTGGGTATATTATATTAGGTTATAGTGGCTATGTACAGCTGGCGTCTGCATCTCCTTCGGGTCTTGTAGCGTCCCCTTGTTGGGCTCGGTGGTGGGCGGCTGGCATAGTTACCGAAATCATTGTTACCTTATGGCTTTATCGTCATTCCCCCGACTCCCTGATCGCTCTCACAAAGGAGGGCGCACCGAAGACATTTTTCAATTTTATGGCAACCGAACAAAGAACTTTCCACGTTTCCACGTCATCCACTCTGATAAACTTGAAAAGACGGTGAGAATGATCTCACCCTTCCTCGTCTCGAAATCTCTAACCGAAGTTTTCGGTCCGGGTTACAAAGCATCGAAAATGGCCAGGGGTGATCTGCTACTCGAGCTCCGTGATCAGAAACAACAAGAAAAACTGCCCATCTAGTGTCCTTTGGGGATGTTCCAGTAACAGAAACCCCGCACCGTACCATGAATACCACCCGCGGCGTCGTATCCGATGCTGATTTGTTGGAGCTATCTGCAGCTGAACTCCTGGAGGGCTGGAGTGATCAGAACGTCATCAGTGTCAAACGAATTAAGATGAGGCGAGATGGAAAAGAAATTCAGACCAAACACCTAGTACTTACTTTCGACTCAAGTGATTTGCCCGAGTCCATCGAGACCGGGTACCTCAAGATACGAGTAGACCATATGTGCCAAATCCTTTCAGATGCTTCAAGTGCCAAAGGTTCGGTCACAGTTCGCAGAACTGTCGAGGCCGGCCGACAAGTGCCAAGTGTAGTGACAATGAACATTCCTCTGAAACATGCCATAAGACTGCACACTGTGTCAACTGTGATGGCGAGCATGCCGCATACTCGCGGTCGTGCCCGTCTTGGAAAAAAAGAAAAAGAAATTGTGACAATCAAAGTAAAAGAAAATATCTCATTCAAGGAGGCACGCAGGCGGGTGTCATACCTACCGAAGAGCAGCTTTGCCGAGGTGGCGCGTCAGGGGGCAGCGTCGCAACGGCTTCCGGCGGCTGTCTGGCCCACACACAGTGAGCCGGCAGTGACGCCATCCGCCCCCTCAGCGGCTGCAGCTAGCGCTGCTCCGCCAACTCACAAGAAGGGGCCATCGACCTCCGGGCTAGTGGCCTCCAGGGCTTCGTCCCTCGAGGCGAGGTCTTCTCGTCAAACCAACCGCTCGCAAGAGCGCGTGTCCAGCGCCTCGCAAGAGGCTATGGACACAACAACCAGCCAGACGGCACCACTTGCGCCTAAGGATCCGCGAGAGTCTCGCGATCGCTCCAAACAAGAAAAACACCACATCACGGCGCCCAGAAAGGGCTCTGTGAGCTAATCTTTTCTTTCCAGAGCACACAGTACGCAACTCTGTCAAAATGGATACACAAATTATACAGTGGAATGTGAGAGGTTTTCTCGGCAATCTTGATGGCATAACAGAACTCTTACACAAACTTAACCCAAAGGTACTGTGTGCACAGGAAACGCATTTAAAAGCTACACAGACAAATTTTCTCAGGTCATATGCTATTTTTCGCAAAGACCGTGACGAGGCTAACACCTCATCCGGTGGTGTAGCTATAGTTGTCGACAAGACTGTTGCTTGCCAACACTGCCCCTTCGGACGTCCCTCGAGGCAGTTGCAGTGCGAGCAGTTCTTTTTAACAAATTGGTTGCCGTCTGCTCCATCTACATACCTCCGAATTATCACCTGAGGAAAACAGAATTCTATGGCCTTATTAAACAACTTCCTGAACCCTTTCTTACCGTCGGTGACTTTAATGCTCATAACAGTCGTTGGGGAGACTCCCGGACTGATTTGAGGTGTCGAATTATTGAAAGCTTTCTTGTGACTTCTGGTGTATGCCTATTTATTAAGAAGGCACCTACTTACTATAATATTGCGCATAATTCATATTCATCGATAGATTTAGCACTTGGATCTTCTACACTTCTTCCTTACTTAGAATGGCATGTAATACAAAATCCATTTGGGAGTGACCACTTCCCGGTTACTCTTAACCTACTAACACAACACGACATTCCACCACATGTCCCCCGTTGGAAACTTAACTCGGCTGATTGTAAGCATTTTAAAGAATCTACTTACTTATCACAAGATTTTATACGCGATGTTAGCATAGAAGATGCCGTAGCATATTTACTGCTTTTATTATTGGTGCAGCTGAAAAGTTTATTCCACAAACAAAGGTCCAATTATGTAAGAGACGTGTTCCTTGGAGGAATGAAGACTGTAGAGATGCACGAAAGAGGCAAAATAAGGCATGGGGTAGACTGCGCCGATATCCAACGGCGGAAAATCTCATTGCATGTAAACATATAAAGTCACAAGGAAGGCGCACGAGACGGCAGGCTAGGAGAGCAAGCTGGGAGAGGTTTCTCGCAGGCATCAATTCCTACACCCAGGAGGCTAACGAATGGAATGGGCTGAGAAGGCTAAAAGGGCAGCAGACCTGGCATGCCCTTGGTCGATGACCAAGGGCATACCTTGGAAAACCAGGCCGATTCCCTTGGCTTACACTTCGAGCGTGTATCAAGCTCCCTAAACTACGCAGAATCATTACTTAAATACAAGAAAGTAGCAGAACGTAAGCCAATAGACCGTAAATGCAGACCAAATCTTCTCCTTAACTGTCCATTTAATATTGCCGAGCTTAGAGCTGCTTTGAGCACATGTATGAGCTCCGCACCAGGATTTGACAGAAACATGATTGAAATGATCAAAAACCTACACACCGACACACAGATGACACTTCTGGCACTTTGCAACTCTACTTGGGCTGCCGGATATCTCCCATCCTCATGGAAAAAAACCATCGTAGTCCCGGTCTTGAAACAGGGTAAAGACCCATGCGACGTTTCAAGTTACCGTCCAATAGCCCTCACAAGTTGCTTATGCAAAATTTTCGAGAAAATGATAAACCGTCGTATTTTACATTTTTTTGAATCGAAGAAAATTCATGACCCCTATCAATGTGGCTTCAGAGAGGGCCGGTCGACTGCTGACCATCTCGTGCGCATTGAGGCAAACATTCGAGACGCCTATGTCCATAAGCAATTCTTTCTTTCTGTTTTCCTAGACATGGAAAACGCATATGACACAACCTGGCGATATGGGATTTTGCGAGACGTATCGGAAATGGGTGTTCGAGGCAATATGCTTAATGTAATGGAAAGTTACTTATCACACCGTACTTTTCGTGTTAGGGTTGACAATGCTCTATCCAGGCCATTTACACAAGAAACTGGGATGCCGCAAGGTGGGGTACTAAGCTGTACCCTTTTTATCGTCAAAATGAATTCCTTGAGCTTATCAATACCACAGGGTATGTTTTATTCGGTATACGTAGATGACGTGCAGTTAGGTTTCAAGTCATGCAACCTTGTAATTTGTGAGCGGCATGTCCAGCTCGGCTTGAACAAAGTGTGTAAATGGGCCGAAGAAAATGGCTTTAAACTCAATCCCCTTAAAAGCTCTTGTGTCCTTTTCACACAAAAAGAGGCCTATTTGCAGAGCCCAATGTAGAAGTACACAGACAACACATACCAGTTTCCACACAACATAAATTTTTAGGCGTCATATTAGACTCGAAACTAACCTTCATTCCCCACATAAAGCGCCTCAACGAGAAATGCCTAAAAACAATGAACATGCTCAAAATTTTGTCACATACAACATGGGGCAGTGACAGGAAGTGCCTGATGAACGTGTACAAAAGTCTTATAAGTACACGCTTAGACTATGGGGCCATAGTGTATCAATCTGCCAGTCCAAGCGCCTTGAAGATGCTTGACCCTGTTCATCATCTAGGTATCCGCCTGGAGACCGGTGCCTTCAGGACAAGTCCTGTAGAGAGCCTCTACGTAGAGTCTAATGAATGGTCACTGCATCTCCAAAGGTCGTACACTAGTTTCATCTATTTTCTGAAAACACATGCGAACAATGAACACCCAACTTATTTAACAATAAACGATATCACCAGTGCCCCCCTTTTCCAAAACCAACCTGCAATGAAACGGCCTTTTTCTCTGCGCGTGAGGAATCTCAGTAATGAAAGGAGTGTCCCACTCCTTGCACATAACTTAATGGCCCCAACAAAGCTATTACCGCCGTGGCAGGTACGGCAGATAGATTGTGACTTGTCTTTTGTAGAAGTCACAAAACATGCCCCCGACGCACACATCCGAATGCACTTCCTAGAAATTCAGGCAAAATACTCTTGCCAAGAATTCTACACGGACGCTTCAAAGTCGCATGCCGGTGTCTGTGGTGCAGCGGTGAGCCCATCGTTTGCGGAATCCGTCGCTCTACACCCAGAAACAAGTATTTTTACAGCTGAGGCTTATGTGCTCCTCTTGGCTGTAAAGTACATCGATAATACACAGATTCGCAACGCAGTCATCTATACTGACTCTTTAAGTGTAGTTAAAGCCCTATCGACGTCACATAAACATAAAAACCCCATAATTGCAGAACTTTACTCGGCTCTATGCAAGGCTTACTCTTCTCAACATATCACAATATGCTGGGTCCCTGGGCATAGAGGCATTGAAGGCAACATGCTTGCCGACAAAATGGCCACATCCACAGAACCAAGTGCTAACACTTCCATCGCTATCCCTGCCATAGACTTGGAACCATTTCTGCGGAAAAAACTGAGGTGCTATTGGCAACGTTTGTGGGACACAAAACAGTCAAACAAGCTTCATCTAATAAAACCTTATTTAGGAAGTTGGCCACCTACAACAAAAACACGACAAACAGAGGTCACTCTCTATCGACTTCGAATAGGCCACACGTGTGGCACACATTCTTATCTTTTAACAAACAGTGATTCCCCTGCCTGTGGGAAATGCGGCGAGACGCTAACTGTGCTCCACGTCTTGCTTGAATGCCGGGAGGTAGAAGAGCAAAGAAAAAAGTTCTTTCCTTTAGCATACAGACGACATATTCCATTACACCCGGCATTATTCCTTGACAAAGACCCGCTCTTTGACACAAAATCATTGCTAGGCTTTTTAAACGATATTCGTATACTGAATGTTATACACCCATGTGATCCGTAGCACGGCCTCGCAATAGAGGCCTATGTTGCGGCATTAGTATGTATAGCACACGCCTCCTGGCCCTTGCGCACAAGGGTCCTGGTGAGGCAGTAGTGCTGCTTGGAATTTACCAATAACTGAGTGTTTTAAAGATGTCATTTATATACATAGCACATCTCACAATAGTCATTGTCAAAGTTTTATTCCGAGTACATGCTTTACGCATCTATACAGCGACCAGTTTTAGGCCCCTATACAGCCGTGATACATCTACGCAGCGCTAATCATTCATCGATCACTCTTTACCATTTCTTGGCGCTCTTTGGCCATACTTGGCCCTTGCGCCAGTAAACACAATACATCATCATCATCACAGAGATGTCGCGCTAGCGCCCGTAAAATGTGGACAGGGACACCTACGCCGGCTCAAGCAATGGGACGTTCTCTTTTACTGGGCTCGAATCCGGAACTATCCGGAGTTTGAAACGGTTGTCGCGATACGGGGTCTTTTAATGCCGAACTGTTGATTTAAAGCCTGAGGAGCCTTACCGTTTCAGCAAATCACTATGGTAGTAGGCAGCACGTAAGCCATCTATACTTTAGTCGATCACTCTAAGCGCACTGCTATTATTACAAGTACATTTTTGCTCTGAGAGAGAGAGAGCAAGGAGAGTAAAGGCAGGGAGGTCAACCAGAAAAGCTTCCGGTTTGCTACCCCACACTAGGGGTAAGGGAAAGGGGAATAGAAAGAGGAAAATGGGGAGAGAGTGAGTACTGAGTACACGTGGGACGATGTACAGGGATGCTATGAGCGGTCTTTTAAACCGGTGCACTTCAAATAGTGTACTAATGCACGCATCGCTTTTTGTACCAGTGACAGGTGTGGTGATGTTCCGAGTATCTTTGACTCAGAGAACGGTCTCGAGTCCAGTCCGTTTAAAGTCGTCCTGAGAGAGAGAGGCGTTGTACGTCGTAGCGAGGACAGGTACACAATAGGTGCTTGATGGTTTGCGCTCCCCTAGAACAGTCACACATGCGGCTCTCGGATATTCCCATACGGTATGAGTAAGCGTACGCGAACGCCACTCCCAGTCACAAGCGGCACAGCAAGGTTGTTTCGCTGCGGGAAAGGCTAGATGGCAGTTGCAGCCGTAGCAATGGGTGCAACTTATACAATCGGCAATTGAAGGCACTTGAACTCCAGAAAGCTTGTGATTTTTTGCGTGCACACAGACGAAGTTCCCTGGCAGTGTCTGTCTTCGCCAAAGGTATTGTACGCGTCTGGGTGTCTTCGTGGGCAGACCGGGCAATCCTCTCAGCAATGTCGTTGCGGACGATGCCACAGTCAGCAGGAATTCACTGGAAGACTATGCTGTGCCCTGTTTCCAGAGCATGGTGGTGTACTTCCCTAATATCGGATACCATTTGCTCGTAAGTTCTGTGATATAACGCAGACTTGATACTTTGAAGGGCTCCCTTAGAGTCACAAAATACGACCCATTTCTGTGCCGGCTCTTCGGTGACGTAGGTCACAGCTGCATGGAGGACTGAAAATTCTGCCGACGTAGATGTAGTCATATGTGACAATTTGAATTTAACTGCAACTTGCTTGGCTGGAAGTAGGAATCCGGCAGCTGAGCGGGTAGGTTAGGTCCAACTGTCGGTACATATATGTATGCAGTCATGATACGTCTGGTGCAGTAATAGGAGCGTCAGTTGCTTCAGAGCCAGCGATGGTTGATTGGCCTTCTTGGTCATTCCGGGAATAGTAAAATTCACTTGAGAATCATCGCGCAGCTTAGGTAACACGACACAAAGCCTATGAACAGGTTCATGAATTTATTAGGAACTAAACTTTCAATTCATCTTTAAAAAGTCCTATATTAAGAGTTTAGAAAACCTTTACAGATTTATTAAGCACTCGAAATACGTTTTAAGCCGCACTTCAAAAGGACAATGACAACGTCAGTGCTCTTAGTGCTTTCAATTTTAACCTGAAATGCCGAAGTATAGTAAGAATAATATTAGCCACCTTCATAGAGTTTTCGTAAACGTCTGCACACTTTGCGGCAATGAATTATAGCTTATATACCCCAAGTATGAATAAACTTTCCTTCTCCGTGTCTCTCTTATACTGTATACTATTCGGCTTTATTTTATTTTCCTTGCGGCACACATTAATTTCTCTGAAATAACTTCTTTTTTATATATCATTTTGGCTTCCAATTCTGGACGCAGTTGAACCATTTAATGCACAAGCGAGCATTGAACATGGAGGCAATATCAGAGAAACGCCGAGACAAAATTGTTCTTCAAGAGTTGAAAATTTATTAATTAACCCTTCCTGCGCTTCCACCTGTCGATGCCGTGGGCAACAGCGCCCCCGATGACTCCACGCACCACGACACCCACCCAGTACTCGGAGGACTCTTTGTCTAGGGCCACTTCTCCAGCAGCGAGCGCTTCAAGTGCATCGGCAACTTCCCTCTGAGCTTCGGCGCTGCTTTCAGGCAATTTGCCTTGCATCACACGTCCGAGAACTTCAAGTTTCTTGCCCGCTTTCACAGCCACATCTACTTTGTTTTCTGCAAAGGAAAAAAAAAAACAAGGGGTTGGAAAATTATTACCGCTACGCCGAGAAAGTCAACTCACATTCGTCCCTCAAATCAAGATATCTTTATGCTCATTAAAGATGTTTTCTCTCTCTGTCCTCAGATTGCTGAAGCACCTAATTGTGTAGCAGCAGAGTTCCCGTCCGGTGCCCATTGTTATTGATTTCTGGCGATGTGCTTTTAATACTTGATTTTCATGCAGCATCTGCTCATAAATCCGAAAGGGCACCGTCGCTTGCGCAGTGAGCCATGTTTTATTATTATATACTTACGTCTGCCATTAGCCGGCAGCCATCGCGTTTATGTACAAGAACAAAATTGGTCTATGCCTGCTATTGTGAACAGTTGAAGCTTAAGAACATTTTTTTGTGTGTGTTAATGGGGCCCAGACCTTTCTAGCAGTCGATCCTCTTTATTTCGAGGGGCGTAAATGATGATAGCTAGGCTGAATTGTTTTCTAAATTAGGCGCGTAAGCACCTATGGCAAATCTTTTAACGTGGACAATGAACCGTGATGCAACTGTCAAGTTTCAGCGAAAAAGTGCTCACCATGTGAATAATATATATCTAAAGCGGTCAGAATAAAAATGCATGTTACTCTATATCACCTGCCTCTCATAAGTTTTAATAGCGATAGGTAAACTGATACAGCTTGGTATCGAAAAAAGTTTCGGGCACCTTGGTAGTCGGAACTAGGTCTCGATTAGGAAAGTTAGCAGTATTAAAATGTAGACCTGAAGTTCCGGTATCTGTTGAACGCTATTATCTGCATTATATTTTGTCTGGGCGGTTAAAATATGTAACAACCTTGGATGAAAACGGACATGATGTGCCAAGGTACATACCACAGCCTAAAAAAAAAAACTGAGTACGTGTACATTTAACGCTCCTGTAATTTTATTATTAGAAAATTCTTTTGCCCTCTCTAAGCACTGAAACTAATGCTCGGAAAAATACGATTTACTTGCTGTCAAGGAGCAGGCGCTGGGTTTGCTACAAGAAAGCTTTCTTGTAGCACACTATTTTCATAACATTGGCACTTATTTTAAATTTTAATGCTCGCTTTTAGTGCTTCTCTTGTGCGAAAATAAACCGCACTTAATATGAACTACGTGTCCTGGTGGTGGCCTAGGATAACTATTACAAAGTGAGCCACTTTGTACTTACCTCCAGCCAGCGGTGACACCTTGAATTCACCAGGTGGAACACTGTTGTTTGAAAACACGTTGTCAAATACAGTACATAGATCACTGCACGGCTACGTAATCAGTGGTATTATAAAATGCGAATAAGCTGACAAAAAAATCATACTTACACTGTGGCCGCATCTTCAGTGAATATGAAAGAGAGAGAAAATTATTAATTCGATACCACGCATTCCTGCTCTCCATCAAATAAAATACTGTAATGCCAAGAGTCACTGGCCACCCGTCACTCTCAGTGTATGCTCAACTCGAAAAGAAAGCAAATTTATTGAGTGACTTTGAGTGCTAAGGAAGAACCAAACAATATTCAAGCAAGCATGAATAAAAATCCTGGAACGATCAGTTTGGTACGTCCAAAAGCTTAAGAATCGAATACGTACAATTGTCAGCCTCCCTCTCCAATATACTTTATATCTCCTATTAACTTCGAACGTTTCTATATTTTCCGGAGCTGCTATGGCAACAGCATTACTGACAGATATAGCTTTCGTCGTCATGTCACACTGACTTAAGCGGCAACTTAATTTACGCTTAGCATGGCACATATGATCACGTTTTATATGCGATGCCTAAGACGCAATGATCCCGCTTGGCCTAAAGCTAGTCGTGGCTACGTGTTAGTTATGGTTGGTCTTCTACGTGTCATTTCAACGTGTTAGTTACGGTTGGTCTTCTTGAAATAATATCATAGCGCTGCCCTTTCTCAAGAAACTTATATTTTCATTATTTTATAGCAAGCGCATTTTTATTTATGAAAATTTTCAACCCTTTCTCGATTGTACCGTTGTCCCTGCCTATCTCTAACTTTACCTTTAGTGACTACATCTGTGAGGTCATTTACTATGTTTGCTCTAAACAAGCAAGGCGCCATCTAGTTTTTTTCCTCGCTTTCACTAAACAGCATCTTCAAAACCAAGACCACATATTTTTCACCACTAAATTTTTTCATTAGGACAAAAGCAGTCGTCTAAAAGATTCGTTGTATATTTTAACAGCTTCAACATATGGTAAACTTTTGTAGCACTCAAATTCTCACGTGGAAAGGTTTACATGAGGGCCTTGATGTATTTATGCATTCAATCTAGAATCGGCTATCATAGGCCTTATTTTACGCTGTCTTTATTCAAGAAGAATTTGTGAATGGTTGTTACTTACAGGCTACCGTTGTAAGGGCCAGGAACGTCAGCCACAGAACGGCTTTCATGATGAACTATGTGGAAAGGTATTACATAAGCGTGAGCAACTGCAGCCCCACAGAAGCTTCATGGCTATATATTGCGATTTTATAACGTGTATATATACGTTTTATGATGTAATTGCTGCAGCAGACCACAATGAATGCAAGTTTGGTAGGCGGGTGATGACAATGTACGTATAGGTACGGGTATTAATCGTAAATAACTTTAAGTAGGATGAAAAACAAATTCATAGAAGTCAGGCTTACCTTACTAGGTGACTGCCGTACGTTTTCCGGCCGTGCTTCCCTTTCGCTGACTTGAACAGGAAAAAAGAGAGTCATTTATATTGGCGGGCATGCAAACTCTCCTCCATAGTATGGGAAATCCGGGAAAACCCAGTACAATCCGCCGCTATCTCAAAGGCTGTTTATCTCATTGGTGTTGAACCATAACACACTTGGAATGCTCCTTTATATTGCTGTAGTGTATTTTTTTTTGCGACAGACCTCTTGCACCTCTGCCGTGCCAATGTACGAGTACAATGGTATCACGGAAGATAACACCAGGGAAACACTGGTCGCCAATTCAGTCTCCCTGGCCAGCAGGTTATCTTGAGACAACAATAGAACGGGAGTCGGAGCACACCAACTGCCCAACCGCAAACCGATATTCAACTCGTCATATCCAGCAGACGTGACGCAGAAAGGCAAATGGCATTTATCCACCTCATGGTATTCAGCTTAACATTCGCGAAGGCCAGTATGAAGACGCTTAAATAGGCGTATTTCGAAAGGAAGTTTGTTTATTCGAATTGCATTCGAATATCTATTAAAATGGCTTCGCATAAGTAGAAGATACCTTAGATCACCTAATCAACAATCAAAATATCATGATAATATGTCGTGCTTGACTTTGCACCAAAAGGCGCGTGTTTGATTTGAGTTGCCTTATCATAAATTTATAAAAATATATGACGTAAGTTCTTGTTCACACCAAAATTCTATGTATAGCTCGTGATGTATTTCTGTTCACGCCCCCTTTTAAGTGTGCCTGGAAGCTCGGCACGCTCTCACGACCTCATTTCGTCGTATAGACGTGGGACATTCAGATGCGCAAATATATAGCTCTGGGTTGTCTAACACCAAAAGGGGCAGGGGAACGTTCCCTCATGGCAGTAATAAAACATGGCAGCGGGTATGGTTTACGCTGGTGACGGAAGTGGACACATCCATTGCAGCCGAAGATGACCGAGTGTCATGTTAAGTGAGCTTGCAAAGTTCTCTTGCTCTGGCTACGGTTCCCAAAGTCTACCTTCACGTGTTCTTGAAAGCATTCATTCGCTCGTTGTATTCGGGAGTAATGCTACCGCACAAAATTAGTGCGGTTATATAGCAACCTCAGTTAGGACGTCTTTTTCATCAATTTCACTTTACAATATCTGACAAGCATGATACCCGTTAGTAAAAGAGATACCAAAGTAAATACAATCTGAAAGGAGGGGGAGGGGGGATCTTCTGTATATATCTCAAAAAGATACCTAGCCGAAATGCGGAAGGCAAACCCGAAGTTCAAAAGTAACGATGACTACACGTATTCTGTAGAACACATAGGCATATATTTTGTAGTGTAAAATGATGAGAGTAAATGCTGCTTATTGACATATGAAATGCAAGAAACGATTTCTTGAAGTTTGAGGAATTTGGCTTTTTAATTTTATTTGGGCAAGCTTAAAAATAAATTATGGAATGATACATGTTAAAACCACGATCAGATTAAGAGGCACGCAGTAATGGGGACTCAGGGAATATAGTTGACCACCTAGGGCCCTTTTACGTGCGCCAAATGAATAGAATGCTATATGTTTTGCATTCTGTCGCCATTGAAATGCAGCCACGGCAGAAAGGATTGAGCCCCTAACCTCGTAGTCAGCAGCCCAATGACATAGCCACTGAGCTAACACGACTTGCTTACAACAATTATTTTATTCTTTAGCTCACAATGCAATGCTCAATGAACTCCAAATGAGACAGTTAAGGTGATCGCAAAGCAGTTTAGGATTTCCAGGTGAGGTTTCTAGAAAATTTACCGCGAGACTATGTAAAGTGTAAAGAACTGAAATATGGCCACAGCAGACACAATCTAATTTTACAATATGCATTCAGTATTTTTTTTTCTGGTATACAGTTGATGATTGCAGCTTGGTGTAGTTGGATTCACATTAGAGATCATAAAGTCTTAATAAAAACATGTAAGACATGAAAACTGGCGATGACTATAAGTTTTTAATTACGTGTAGGCTCATACACATATACCAAGGCAAACATAAACTGAAAAGCAGAAAAAAAAATGTGGTTGATCCCTCTTATATAGGAATCGGTATAGAACACGAAAGTGAAACGTGTCTTCACAGAAGTAGTGTAATGTTTATTGCACATTGATATATAATGTCTATTGGTGTTTTGTGGCTAAAGCGCCCTTAGGCGTTGATGCACCCACGCTGACGCCTGGTGGCACGTCTCCTCCATCACGACTACCAACGTCGATGACCATGAGCAACCGTCGTGCATATGGAAGCTGCACTACGCTGCACACGCTAGCACAACGCGAAAGACGAAGCACGTAACTGACACACTAATACAACGCGCAAGACAAAGCACGTAACTGAATCGTCACCGAGTCAAATCAGCGCGTACAGCGCGTCGTAATTGCAGCCTCCGCGATCAACTTCAGAAACATTTTCAGAGCTAATTGCGGAGGCCACGCTCCGCTGTGCTGAGTACGGTGAACGCCACCTAGGTGGCGTTGGTAGTGCTTCTTGATGCCAGCGTCCCTTCGAATGCTGGCATCGAGGCGTCGTAGTGCTGAGACCACCGAAGCGTTCACTGTCGGTGCGCGTTAGTGTCATAATGCAGTACTTCTCTTTTCTGCTCGTAGGCGGCGGCACCGCCCCGAGCAAGAGCGCGGGTACACGGAGGAGTGTTAGATATATAAGGCGCGTCTGTGTAGCTCTCTGCAAATGCGTTTGTGGCGCAATGGGTTAAACGCTCGGCGATCTATCGTCGCGGACCGAGAGGTCGTGGGTTCGATTTCCAAATTTTGCATGTTTGTGGAACTTTTTCTTCTGGTTTCTTTCTTTGTATTATGTTCGTGTACATTGTAAGCTGACGTATTTCCGTGACGGAAATACGTCAGTGAAGTCTTGGTGGACCCCGGCATAAAACACTTTCGTGTTAAAATATAAGACGTTATATTTGTCGTGCCGAAACAAAAAAATTGAAAGAAATTTTTCTATCTCAAGGAAGGGTCATTCTGCATGAGATGGACTGTTTACTGACGCACTTGTCTTTCAATGCAAAATTTTTTCTTGCTTGTATGATCAGCCACGTTACTTCATCTGTGCGGTAATTCTGTATTTCGCAGAAGTGTTTAGCATATGCAATTTCAGTAGAGGGATAGTACGTTTCAACAGCTCTGTCACATACACGTCTGTTTTTCCTCCCATTAAGGTAGAATCAAGGTTTTTATTCGATATACCTTTGACAAGATGTAGGCTTTGTGGAGACCATAATATCCGCGCAGACAACACACCATTTGTTGCTTTTCATTTTTGGTGGGTGTCCGCGCGTTTGGCTGAACTAATCGCGTTGAAATTTTGGGGCAAACTGCACAGCTCCATGGGGGCCTAGAAAATAATGTGAATGCCAACGCGCTATGATATTTTATTGCGATAGCAATTATATGGACACTTCAAGCGGATTGCTGCCGTTGGCGTCGCCATCACCGTGAGGTTCCGTATAAAGTTCAAGGGTGATAAAATCGTCGCCTCGCGCCGTTTGTGCGAGTGAAAGTGCGCGGGGAACGCGCGCTATCACGGAGAGCGAACGCACGGCGGAGACCAAACGCGACTTCTCTCGCGCGAAAGGCCGTGGAGGTATGGGAGGGAGGGGGGGGGGGGGCGACGCTGTGCTGCGGCACCAAATGCGTATCTTTCAACCGGGCGCACGGGGAACGGGTGACGAAATCTCCCACCTGAAAGCAGCAAAGCGCGAAGCTAGCGCGGCAGGGACGAGGGAGGGCGGCTTCTACTCTCCCAACAAATGCGTTGTTGTACTTTGCACCGGTGCGGGTTGTCGGTGTTGTCGCGCGCACCGTATCTTGCAAGCGATCTCCACACGGCTTTGACCTTTGTATGCGCTGTGCATTCGCCGCTCAGTTTCCGTTGAAGCGATAGACCGCACGAACCTTCGCTCGCTGCGGCGGCCGCGCTTCCCCACGCCAGCATTATGCCACTGGTTGTTTGCAGTCATCGAGTGTGGTCTATTTATGTTTTCTTGTGCGCGCTGACACCACGCTTTTTAATCAGTTGGTAAGCGAATGTGTCAAGTTTATGCAGCCGATATAACTACTATCCCTACTCCTACTCCCAACTACTACTTTGCTATCGCAATTGATGCTTACATCATTTTGTACAGCGTACAAAATAGTATTTTTTACGATGCACGCATCAGCGTTCCTCGTCCGCTAAAATAGTACAGACGCCAGTCCCCTCGCATTTATTGTTATAAAGAACACTTACTGTAGAGAGGCCATTATGCTTTATCGCTTATGGCTAGGAGTGGAATTCACTAAATCTTATTCATTTCTGATTGGAATGGCTGACAACGCTCTTTGCAATGCCTGTCTTTGTGAGGAGACGCTAGAACACATTCTATGCGACTGTGCTGAATATAATGTTCAGAGACAGTCCCTGGCGTCCGTTCTAGCGCACCTTGACAACAGACCAATGTCAGTTGAAGTGATTCTTACATGTCGTCGACAGAAGACATCGCAGCTGAAGTCTACGAAGGGACTACTTCGGTTTTTAAGAGAAACGGGCTTGGACAAGCGGCTGTGACAGTGATGTCACGTACTACGCAAGAGTGACGGACTGTGACTGACGATATGTGTGCTGTGCTGTGTGCTCTCTCTCTCTCTCCTCCCCATCGTTCATTCCCCCTCATCCCGCTCCCATGTGTAGGGTAGCAAACCGGTTGTGCTGAACTGGTTAACCTCCCTGCCTTTCCTTCTCCACTCTTTCCTTCCTTCTTTACTGTAGAATACAGTCCAAATTTGCATGCGCAGGACCTGAAAGAGGCAACAAGACTCAAGTATGAATATAGCAAATGAAATATTTGCTTAGGGCAGAGTAAATATAAATTGAACTTAGTACGCAAGTGAAGAGAGACAAGGAAATATAAGCCAGTAAAGTTGTCATGGATAAAACTTGCCACCTGCCTAAGCACCTTGCTCAACTTCCAGCTCTTCAAAAAGCGATAGCCCCCTTAAGTCCCCTAAAACAGAACACATAGCTACACCAAACAAAAGTCCTAGAAAAAGGACCTTTTTATAAGACCAATCACTGGAATAACCTAAACAAAATTTTCTTATCAGAGAGAATAAAAAATATTACAGTGATCATACGAACTAGAATTTTGATTTACGACCTGACATTTTTTTAATTGCCAAATATTGTTAGATTTTAAAAATAATCTACGATTTCCAATTTCTAACTTTTCACCAAAAACAGATATCGCAGTTCTGTATATTGTGACTTCTCGGCTTTTGCTTGAATCCCTGACAATTCGAACCACCGAACACACACTTAATCGCAACGACGGCAACTTTCCCCACGTGTACACACATTGCTTACGTCACATCTTTAAGCCTACATAACCATACCATTTCCGCTTTCAACTTCATTGTGAACAAGGCTCCCGTGCGGGAGCCGAAACGTCTTATTATATTTTTTCAATTTTCGTGGTCGGTGTCCGTTTTAATTATTGTCATTGTGACGTGTATATATATATATATATATATATATATATATATATATGTGTGTGTGTGTGTGTGTGTGTGTATATATATATATGATACAGCTAATATAGGGGAGAAATTTGCTATGTTTAGTGTTTAGCTTATGTGATATTGTTACAATGTTTACGAGATATTTGCAAACGTCCTACTCACAGAATTGTCGGCAACTCGAGAGCGACGCGTAGTTTTGTCCGCTTTGTTATTGTGCAATTTCCACAATGGCAATAGTGTCTTATTTCTTGAGTTACGTAGTTGTAAACCTAATACATAAATTTTTATTTGAAATTAGTAATTTTCATAAATTTATGAAAACCCACGGTTTTATGGAGAAATCCACTTACGGAATTCACTAGACTCTGACTTCCTTTATTGCAATTTATTTATTTATTTATTTATTTATTTATCTATTTACTTATTTTTTATTGAAGCTCCCACAGGCTCTGAGGTTGAATACTGCCTGAGGACCATTAGTAATGGTTAATTATATTGACAACGAGTACGCCAATTAGTCGCTTAAAACATGGCACCATCAAATGAAGTGTTATAATGTAGTTAATGGTGGAAATCACAATTTTTCTTATACATCGTTAAGGTGCAAAACATAAACAGCTGTGGAATTTGCATGCAATGCTTACAATCGCGTGTGACACATGAGCGGAATGTATCAAGAAAAACTTACTCGTTTCCATGTGGATAATACTCATACAATACATTAGCATTAGGTAAAAAGACCGCGTCGGGAACATAATTCCTTGTGAAATAGTTTGCAGCACGGCGATCAATTAATCGCGTTTGTTTGAGCAAAGAGGCTTCGAGAACTGTGGTGATTCTGCAGACATGTTGATGTGTGGTATTGACGAAAGAGTTATGCCACGTACACACTAGCGGAAAAACGCGCGCGGCGCGCCGCCGGCGGCAAGACGCGCGCCGCGAAAGCAGCCGCGAAACGGGTTTTTGTTGCCGCGGCAGGGATCGCTCCTGGACCGATTTTTTGCGGTTTGCCGCGTGCCGCGGATGAAGGAGACCAATGAGAGCCGCCCGCTTCCGTGACGTGCGCGCGGAAAACTGGTGCCATGTGGACCCGCCCGACCGCTTGTTTCTCGTTTCGCACTATCATCATAGAATAAAGCATCTGCACGCGTGAGCTCCCGGATAGTTCGAGAAGGGGAGAGGAGTCTAGTCTGTCACGTGATTGCCGCAGCGGCGCGCCGCCGGTTGGTGTGGCCGCCCTACCGCTGCTGCGTTTTGCCGCCGGCGGCGCGCCGCGCGCGTTTTGCCGCTAGTGTGTACGTGCCATTACGGAGGACGGAAGGTTGCTATAATTATTTTGTGCAGTAAGCGTAGTGCAGTAATTTTGAGTGTTTCTAATAGCTGGAGTGATTGTCCTTAATGTTAGTGACACTAGATTGTGTGCTGTAGTCTCTGATGAGGAATCGTGCGGCATGTTTCTGAATTTCTTCAAGGTTTTGGATCAGATAAGCCTGGTTACGCTACCAAATAGGGGCGGCACATTCAAGTTGAGGGGACGAATGTTTAACATGCGAGCTTGCGTTTACACTTTGGAGCAATCGAATATCTTTGAGATAGCTGAGAGTACATGATGGTCTTGCTGTGATTGCACTGCTATTATATGACCATGTGAGAGTGGGCGTGGGATGGGCACCTAGATACTTATACGAGAATGTGCTGAAAAGCGAATGGTTACGAGCGCCGCTAAATGAATAATTGAGTCGTTTACGGCTAAACTTAGTTAACTATTATTTTTTGTGTGTTTGTACCAGATACAGCCAAGGCGTTGTTGAAGAGCGATATGGTCATAGTGCGATCTGATATTACGGCATACCCCACAGTCACCTGCATACAATCGTACATTCGATGAAATTCCAGAAGTCAAGTCATTTATGAATTATAAGAAATAAAAGTGCGCCTAAAACGCTCCGTTGGGGCACACCGGAAGTCACGTCACTGAGATTAGAGGCGCAGTTGTAGACAACTGTGAGCTGTTTACGGAATGATAACAAAGTTTCAAAGCCATGAAGTTGATAGGGAGTCAATATTAGAACAGGACAGGTTGCCGAATAATCGGCCATGCACGACACCATAGAAGTCCTTCGAGTGATAGAAAAGATGAATACAGAATCTCTTCGTAAATTTTAGTCCATATTGCGTCAACGTAACTAATATATTCTCATAATTAATAATAATTCTAATAAGTCTAGTAAACTGCCCGGATCGCATTTCACACATACTAGAAGATTTTGCTAAAGCAAAAAAAAAGAAAAGAAAGTGGAACGATTCTAAAGACTAAGTTTGTAGGATAAACGTTTAAGTTATAGAGCGACTACTTATCCGCCAGTTTTACTTCAGCCACCAAGGTAACTTGTTACTTGAAAGCATGCCTTAGAAGATCTGATGTTTGCTATTCTTTTGCAGGTAACGCTTGCGTATAACATTCAAAGCATCAATTTTGGGTATAGTTTACAATTACCAGTTTTCAATTTCTTATCTGACATATTTACTTATGGTAAAAAATCATATCATCACATTTGCCCTAAATTTTATTGCCTGTTTGATATGCAAAAATATTTCGAACGGAATACTTGAACAAGTCGAGCTTATTCACTTCCCAAAAAAGAACATTAGCATAAATCTTTCTTCTAACAGATAGAAAAGCAGGTATTGCTTTTGTACATGAGAGCCGAAGACACCATTTGACACGAAATTTTGCTAGCTCAAACACAGCAGGTAACGCACTTACACGACAGACCAGCGCGCATTCTTTTTCGCTGAGGGGGAGGAAGAAGAAGACGAGTTCTTGATCAGCTGCTGTTCCTGCTTCGCTCTGGTTTTTCATTTAACTTTGTGCGTACCGACGCCTCCGTGGCGGGTACAGTATCGAAAGCAATGACGGACGTTCCGCCCCCTCTGCCGCCACGGTTGGGGGCTGGCCTCCAAGCTGAACGTCGGTCTGCTGCGTCCAACCATCTGCACATGACTCTGCCAGGGTCATCGAGCGGCTCTGACGTGGACGACATGGAATCCGACGGTGGATATACAGTGGCCACAAAGCGCCGGTTGAAGAGGAAACTTCCCAGGACTTCAAGCGTGAGTGAGCTCAACTACAATAAGCCGCCCTCACAGCAAACGTATACAATCGCCTACATCCCCATCGCTGCTACTGGCAACCTCAATTCCCTCAATAGGCAAACTCTCACTGCCTATCTCGAGAAGCTGGCTCCAGGGCAAATCAGAGAGGTCCGTACTAATAGCAGAAAAAACATCCTTACTGTTGATGTCTCTACACGAAGCATCCTTGACACTTTAAAGGCTGTAACTCAGCTGGGAAATATCCTTGTCCGCTCATTTATCGTACAGAGAGGCAGTACCACGGCTGGTGTGATCTACGATGTGGATACAGATATTAATAATGGCGATCTCCCAACGCTAATATCCTCAACTGTCCATATCACAGACATACACCGTTTTGGACGGTCGAGGTGCATAAAGCTCATTTTTGAGGGAGACAACTTACCATCACATGTGAAAGTGGGATATGTGAGACATCCTGTCCGTCCATACGTCCCAAGGCCATTACAGTGCCATAAATGTCAGAAAATCGGGCACGTAAGTGCTGTGTGCGCAAACAGGATGACATGTCCCCGCTGTGGTGGTGATCATGATGAGTCGACGTGTAATGGGTCTGACTTGAAATGCACTAACTGCGATGGGCCGCACAAGGCAACGTCGAAGGAGTGTCCAAAATTAAAGACTGAAATGTCCGTGCTAAGGAAAATGGTGCGAGATCGCTCTACACACAGAGAAGCGGCTACCAAGATACACCGCCACCAGAGGCGCTCCCGTAATCGCAGGAGATCAGCATCGACAACAGGACAACCGGTGCCTCATGAAAAGTCGACGCGCGCTCCTGTTATTCCTCAATCGTCAGGACCTGTAGCTACGTCTACTCTTCTGAACACCAAGGACACTACTATATGGCCTGCCCTGCCGTCTCGGAGTGCAGAAGTGCAGCCGGAACGCCAGCATGAACGCGAAGCTTCGTCGTCGGATGGTCAAATCAAGGCAATGCTTACACAATTGGTTCGTTCCTTGCGAATGCTGCTTATGGGAGTTAAGACGCCCGTTGCTAATGCGGCGGTGCAAATTCTCGACGCACTCGAACCGGTGCTTGCTGCTATATAAAGGATAGCAAGAACCATGGCATCATCAACTTCAATGCTGTCACTGCAAGAAAGGATCAGCCATTCCGTGATATTTCAATGGAACGCACGAGGTCTACGAGGTCGCCTCGGAGATTTTAAACAGAGACTGCTCAAGTATCGATTTCCAGTTATTGTGATATGCGAGCCGAATATGACTTCGAAATTTAGAGACTGTCTGGTTACGAACAATTCGCGTCTGAGACAAGTGGAAAAATCCTAGCAAAGTCTTACTATGCATGCGATGTGACCTCACGTACTCGCTAAACCAAATTCCGGTGCACAACAACAACGAGTACGTTTCTATAACACTGAAGCTTAAGCGCTGCACAATCTCGGTCATCGGTGGCTATATTTCTCCCAGGGGAAGATTTGACGCTGAACACCTGAATCTTGTTCTTGACTCCAGCCAAGGACCTCATGTTATCGTAGGTGACTTCAACGCACACCACCATCTTTGGGGTAGCCGGGCCATAAACACTCGAGGAAGACAGCTTCTTGACTTCACAAACAGCAATGGTCTTGACATCCTCAACGACGGCTCACCAACATATTTGCGAGGCACAACGTACAGCAGCTGTCTCGATTTAGCTATCGCTTCACGATGCCTTTCGTCTTCTGCTGCCTGGTGCACAGATGCTGAAACGTACGGCAGTGATCACTTACCTACTTATGTACAATTGAGATGGTTCACGAGACTCCCTAATCGTCATGCACAACGCACTGACTGGGATGCTTTTCAAAACAAACTGGAAGACTCCTGCGGCTGTATAACTTCTCCGCAAGAGATCGAAGAGCGAATTACAGCAGCAATGCACGCAACAACAGACATCGTCGCAACATCACATTCCAGAACATCCGTTGATGTTGTATATGAGCATCTGCGGGCAGTCCGTCGTCGCGCCGAGAGGAAATACAGGCGAACTAAATTGATATCTGACTTGAGGACGTCACGTCGTGTGCAAAAGAAAATTCAAAGACGCGTGGAAAAGCTCGACAGACAGCGTTGGAGGTCCTTTTGCAGCAGCCTGGACCCAAGAAAACCATTGTCCACGATATGGCATGTTGTACGAGCCTTGCCATCTACTCCACAACAACGACGTCCCTTCCGAGCTCTGGCTATCAATCAGATGCGCAGTGAGAAGGAGATTGCGGAAGATTTCTGCTTACATCTCTCCGGCTCTACAACAGTGGTATCTACGCTGTTCAGGTGCGCTCCCCCAACAGTGGACGATCGTCTCGACCTTCCATTCACGCTGCAAGAGCTACGTGCTGCGATCTCTTCTTCAATACACTCAAGTGCGCCAGGGCCTGATGGCATTACCTATTCTACCCTACGCCATCTGGGCCCTCGAGCGACTGAAGAGCTTCGGGCTTTATATAATCTCTCTTGGGCCTCGGGAACTGTGCCTGCACATTGGAAGACAAGCAAGATCGTGGCATTATTGAAGCCAGGCAAGTCACCCCATGATATGCTTTCCTACAGACCAGTGGCGCTTGCCAGTTGTATAGGAAAAACCATGGAACGGATGGTTTTGATGCGCCTAGAATGGTTTTTGGAGAAGCGTAATATATATCCAGACGCTATGACAGGTTTCCGAAAGGGTAGGTCGTCAATCGACAGCGTTATTGATCTAGTAACGACTGTTGAACATCAGAAACGTCGCCGTCGATTGACGGCTGCTGTCTTTCTGGATATCAAGGGTGCATTTGACAATGTTCTACATGATGCAATTTTAAATGCCCTTGAAGAATATGGCATTGGTGGCCGTATGCATCAGTGGATAGCCAGCTATCTTCGAGAGAGAACGATATTTATGACAACTCTAGACGGTCATACAAGGAACCATCCTGTCTACCGTGGGGTGCCTCAAGGAGGTGTACTGAGCCCAACCTTATTTAATGTTGTTCTCGTTGGACTCGTCAAAGAACTCACAGGCGCAGTCTCGGTCTCTGTGTACGCAGATGACATCTGTATATGGACCACGAGCTTAACGCGCTTACAAGTACAAACGAAGCTACAGCGTGCAGTGTCAATAACGTCGGAATACCTCAATAGTCGTGGACTTCAGCTCTCACCGACTAAGAGTGCAGCCATGACATTTACCCGGAAGTCAATGGCCTGCTACTCCGTCATGACTGATGGCAAGCTTATACCTTCGGTAACCCACTATAAGTT
This sequence comes from Dermacentor silvarum, assembly GCF_013339745.2. Taxonomy (NCBI): domain Eukaryota; kingdom Metazoa; phylum Arthropoda; class Arachnida; order Ixodida; family Ixodidae; genus Dermacentor; species Dermacentor silvarum. The sequence goes on from NC_051155.1 coordinate 110,217,208, forward strand.
TCTCGGAGTCACCATCGACCGTGACTTATCTTGGTCGAAACACATCTCTGCATTAAGAAAAAAGCTGGACAGCTTTGCACAAATCATTCGACATATGTCTGGAAAATCGTGGGGGCCATCCCAATCATCTCTTCTGCAGCTCTACCAGGCACTTTTTGTTGGATACCTCCGCTACAGCGCACCTGTACTTTCTCGGATTAGTTCATCTGCCCTCCGCACACTTGAAGGAGCTCAGGCTCGCGCACTAAGAATTTGCCTAGGGTTACCACGATGTACTTCCACATGGGGCACTATTGCAGACGCACGCGCATGCCCAGCTCGAGTGTATCTGCAACATGAGCGAATGCGAGCGCATTTAAGGCTACTGACAAGGCATAGGAATCATCCACTGACAAATGTCACAAGTATGCGGCCTGACGCCGCCTATTCAGGAGCCGTATTGTCGCAACGGGATCTACTGCCGTCGGACTTGGCACCACATGACATACCGGAAGCTCCACTCTGGACGATGGCAAAGCCGACGGTGAAAATCTCAATCCCCGGAATAACGAAAAAGTCGAAAATGCCACTTGCGGGTCTCAAACGTTTCGCGTTATCCTACATTGCTTACAAGTACGGATATACCGAACATGTTTTTGCAGATGGTTCTGTTACACAGACCTCTTCCGCGGCAGCTTACACGGTACCTGCAATGGGGATTACGCAGCGGTTCAAGATAGGACACAAAACATCGTCTACAGCAGCTGAGTTAACCGGCATTCGAGAAGCAGTCCGCTGCATACTACAACAAAACCTCGCTAACTGGACAGTGTTCTGCGACTTAAAACCGGCGCTGCAACTCATAAGCAATTATATGAATCCCAGAAGCGCATATAGCCCTCTAATCTACGACATCATGGCTCTGCTCACCGAGGCGTCTCAATCCGGACATAACATTGCACTGCAGTGGATTCCCAGCCACTGTGGAATAGCCGGAAATGAGCAGGTTGACGCGGAAGCAAAAATGGCGCACACTGACGGGAAGATTATAAAACTTCACTTTTGCCGTTATGACATCAACGACTTGCTACACAACTCCATCAAAACGTCTATGGAGCGACAATGGGACAACCCCGAACATCGGCAAGAGCGCCTCTATAGACTTGACGCCGGCTTGCGATTCCGACTTCCACTTCGGATGCGGAGAGGCCAGGAAACACTAATCCATCGATTGCGGCTTGGTGTGGCGTACACTCGCAAATACCTTCACAAGATTGGACGAGAACGGGACCCTGATTGTAGCGTCTGTCACACTCCCGAGACAATAGAACACATACTTTGCGTGTGCCCTCAATATGCGACCGAGCGAAGGACACTAAAACGTAGCAACGTAGTTCGGAAGCCAATATTTTAGGCGCATGGAGAAGCGTTGATCATGCCCAGCGCACCATAAGATCACTTTTGAACTTTATGTGTGAGACGGGCTTAGACGGTCGTCTCTAGGACCTGTGCAGTGTGCAGTGCGCGAAATGTGTTTGTGCGATGACGTTCTGTGCGGACAACACTACTCCTGCGTGTAGTGTGTGAAAAGTGCACAACCGCGTATTGGACAACGTGTGTAAATAGTAGCTCCTTGTACGATATCATAATCACCTGTCACCTACCTCTCTCTGTATCACCCACTTCCCCTTACCCCAGTGAGGAGTAGCAGGCTAGAGACACGCTCTCCAGGCCGACCTCTCCTCCCTTCTCTTCATTAAAATCTACTCTCTCTCTCTCTCTCTTTTTCGCTGAAAGGAAGATGGTAAACAGTAGATTGTGATACATACATTCTGCTTGCCGAGAAAGTGGATGCGTTTGGAAAGCCTAGTAATGCCACGGTACCGTGCTCAAATGTACACTAAAAGGACAGCAACAGATTGTCCATTTGTCTGTCCAACAGCTTGTCCATATATTTTCCGCAAGTTGCGACAACCCATTTTGCTAGCTTGGGACGTAATGACTTAGCTTCCAGTTTTAACGCGACAGCGTTAAAGGTCTCGTGTCGCAGAAAATCCGGAGCCGGTGTTGGCGTCCGCGCCGGCATACACGGCCGAGAAAACAATCCCGAACCTCCCCGACCACGCAGGCCCTACGCGTGGCGCAGTGCATGGCGTTAGTGAACTAATTGAATTTCTGAAAGTACAATGTGCTCGAAAAATCGCAAAGTACGACACAACCCCAAACTACAGACGTGATAGCGTCGGATTGTCATTTTAATATACAAGAAAACATAATGCTGTTACGTAGAAATTCAAACACAAACGCCTTTTCCAGCATTTCTGCCATTCATACAGCGGCGCGCCTCGGCGTGTTCCTTGCAAAAACACCATCCAGGTGGCGCTCGCTTCCTCGGAAGCTACACGCGGAGGCGAAGTCGGAGAAAAAAGAAAGCTGCATTTGGTGAGAAGCCTGCTAAGCAGTCAGGGATCTTTGAATGATATCGTGTTCCAGTCTTAAGAGGAAGCTTTAGCTCGGGTGTTATCTAAATACATGTAAACGGAGAAATCGTTTTTCTCGGCAACCACTGCACCAAATTTGACGAGATTTCTTGAATTTAAAAGAAAACCTTAAAATCTCGTTACGGGTGGTTTAGAGTTTTCTATTTACGTTGTCCCTTTTTTATTACAAATTGGCCAAATCGCAAATTTTCGGAAAACGTTATTATCAAGTTTGCAACTCTAACTCAACAATGCAAAATGATATCACAATTCTGTGAATTGCATATAATAGTGGATCTAAAGCGGACAAAATTGCTATCAAACACATGAATCTCAAAAAATTTTGTAATATGGAAATACAGATTTTGCAGGACAATTCTTCACAACGTAACGAATTCACCTAAGATCGAAATTGACATATCGAATTTGTCCGCTTTGAATGACCTAATGCGTAACGTTTACAGAACCGCAATATCTGTTCTTGATGCAGAGCTATTAATTTGTAAACTTCGTACTTCTATTGCTTTCTAACGTTTGAATTTTAGAAATTTGTTTAAAACCTAATTCAGGCCTTAAATCAAAATTTCGCTTACTACAGTCCCTACAATTGAACTTTATCTCTCAAATGCAACAAATTTCATTAAAATCAGTTCGGGGGTTATCTTAGAAAAGCGTTTCTGCGTTTTAGATGTATTTCAATTGGCCGGGTCGCTGTTGGGCGCGAACTAAAGCTTCCTCTTAAAGGCTAAGCCTAAGCGTCCTCCAAATTTTAAAGGCGAATCATTTCTTTGCGAATATTTGCCAGTTTGAGAGTATCTATGTACCTAGCCACCTACGTCTTGGTGCTCTCATGGTCATTTCGTTAACTTGGTATGTACCAAACTTAGCATAATATGACAAGAGTGTATGACGAACATAAATGAATATCATGACATTTTGTCATGTAGGTCATGAAACAGCCGACTACGTCTTTGTGCTCGCATGGTCGTTTCGTTAACATGGTAATTAACAAAATTGGCAAAGGATGACAAGACTGTATGACGAACATAAATTATAGGTCATGACATGAATATCATGACATGTGTGTCATGTAGGTCATGAAAGAGCCGCCTCTCGTCGCCGTTTTGCTAACTTGGTATGTATCAAAATTAGCATAGTATGAAAAGAGTGTATGAAATATAAATGATAGCGCATGACATGAATATTATGACATTTGTGTCATGTAGGTCATGAAACAGCCGACTACGTCTTCGTGCTCTCACGGTCGTTTCGTTAACTTGGTATGTATCAAAATTTTCATAGTATGAAAGGCGTGTATGTCGAACATAAATGATAGGTCATGACATGAATATCATGAAATGCGTGTCACCTAGGCCATGAAACAGCCGCCTACGACCTCCCCGCACACTGCTTCGCATAACATCGAGTCCCACAGGGCGTGGGATCGGCCGGCTTTTTTTAGTTACCGAGATAAAGATTTAACGTTTTTTTCAAACGGTCGTTGTTACCGTCCCGTTTTGCTTAAGAGGCAAACAATGATGATGATGATGATGATTATGAGTTAAACAGAGCGGTTACAAATAGTCACCTTGCCTGCTTGATTTAATCAGGTATGCTATGTATGTTCGTTTTCTAGCGTTTTGGCATAGATTTCACTATTCTCAATATCTACCTGGTACCGCTACCTATGGCTGTAAGAGATCAAATCAGGTCGTATGAATCTCTACCCTGCTTTTTTCTTCCAATATTCGAAACCTCTCTTGCATGTCTCGACTTGTGCGCAGTTGATCTTCCCGTTCACTTAAAACCCAAGCGCTTTTGGAAGGTGTACGTTACATACAGTTATCACTGAGTGAATCCCTTCACATTCCATTAGGATGTACTGAGTGGTCTCCGAATTTTTGCTGCAGCATACACATGCCTCATCTAGTTCCGAATATTTGCTCCGGTGTGTTTTTGTCCTGAAGCAACCGGCTCGAGCCTCAAATAGCCAGGCACTACCCTATGTGTTATCGTACAGATTTTGCCTTCTAATTTCTTTCTTCTCATTCTTGTAAATATCCGTGATCCTCCTTGTTTCCATTTTTTGAATCCAATTCACTATCTCTATGTCTCTCACTTTCTTTCTGATGACCCCTGGTTGTCTGCTTACAGTTTTAATTATCCTGTACTTGGTTGCCAACTTTGTTGACCTCTTCTTCCGTTCTGTGTCCACGCTTTTAAGGTACAGATACTTGTGCAGTTTAGCCGCCCATTTATTTTCACCCATGTTCTCCAGTCTTTCTTCAAAACTAATTTTTCTATATGTTTCTCTGACTTCAAAAGAGGTCCAACCGATGTCACCTGGCACTGCCTCATTTGTGGTTTTACCGCGGGCTCCCAAAGACAACCGGCGGACTGATCTTTGGTTAACTTTCAACTGCGACAAGATAACTGATTTTAAGCATTGAATGACATTTCCGAAAGTTAGCGCTGGCATCATTACTCCATTCCAGATTCTACGCACCACCTGATACATATTGTGGCCCCACAGATCTCTGCGTTTCACGATTGCTGCATTCCGCTTCCCTTTATTTTCTGAGTATCTTAATGGGTGCTTGAGTAAGTCTTTCCTTCGTTTCTGTATACGCCGAGGTATTTACTCGTATATTGCTTGACTATGGGTATGGTTTTCTGTTGAATTGACACCTCGTAATTACTCGTCTCATCAATAAAGATTAAAATTCCGGATTTCTCTGTGTTCAACTTAAGGCCAATATGTGTCGCTGCTTTGCCACAGATATTCGCAAGTGTCTGTAAATTTCTTCTATTGTCCGCTTGTAGCACGTCGTTCGTATGCATCAGTCCAGGGACCTTCTGTTGCACCTTTTGTCCATTATCCTTATAGAATAAATCAAACCCTAATTACCTGTTTTCCAGTCGTCTTTCTATGTCCTTAATATAAAGCGCCAACAACAATGAAGACAAAGGACGTCCTTGCTTCAGTCCTGGGTAAATTCCCATGACTTGATTACCTTTTCGTCAAAGGCCACAGAATAGCTGCGACACAATACGGCTTTCAGAGAAACTACCGAGTCCTTCGGCAAATAATATCCCAAAAGATAAGGACAAGAGCTAAGCCAGTTTGTGCCGCGCCTCACAGATGGCGGCACTCTTCACATACGATAGATTGTGCTATCGTTTTGGATTATGACAGTGGGGGCCGTCAGATCCGCAGCTCTATGGCTCCTTTTCGGGATTAGGGCTGCCTCTGATAATACATTCTATGTACTATGTACTTTGTACATTGCCGTTGTTACTGAACTGCCAAAAGTTTGGTGCGGAGCAAACTAAAAGCTCGAAAATAGGCTTTCTGTTTCTGTCTGTTTTTATTTCTGCTATTGCGTCGTTCAATTCATCGAATCGTTGTGGTTATCATCCAGTCATCGTGCCTGTTTCAATTTTTGGCATGTGGAGAAGGAAAGCGGAGCTTTGCCCACCACCATCGATACAAAATGAAGCCATGCGTCAGCACAACCATGGAGCGGCATGACGGGTTAAGCACCGACCTGCTGCACCACATTCGCGTTTTCGCCTTTTGTTTGGAAATATTTATGCAACCCAGAGTGAATGTTGTGGTGCCTGTGCATATATACATATATGAAAGAGCACAAGAGGAAGTATTGTTAAAGACCAAGGCAACGCAAATTATTTCACTAGCGAGGTAGTGCCTGAAGTCTGGGGATTTAATTTATTTGAATTGGTGAGCAAGCACTCCAGGGGTGAGACGGCAGGGCGAGATTCACCTAAATTTCTAGCTCTAATGTGAGAGTAAAAAGTCGTAGGGCCAGAACTCCGTAAACATATACCACAAACAATTATTGCTGTAATTGGATGATGAATGCATCGGGAAATCATGTATACTGAAAGAAAAAAAAACTGCAGCTTGTAATTGCCTTCCTTGTTCTTCTGGGGCACCTGTACTGGGAGCTCGTAGCCATGCCATCGACATTTTGCGAAGGAAGCTCGATTAAGGTACCGTCATGACTTCATTGAATGTCCTACAATTTCCTAGAAGTCAGTTTCAAACGATGTGTCAGTGCAAAGGCCCACTTATAAGGCAATAGCGAGTTACAGTGAAGAAATTTCTTTCAAAATGCATTGAATACTCTTACGGCGTTCCAATTTGATCGTACTCAGGAAAGACTTTAGACCAGTTATAAACCATAATTTTAATAAAATTGATAAGCAAGTTAAAGATGTGATATGACATTGCCTTCGCAGGCGAGACAATCTTTCACAGGGCATTGTTAATTTTGTTTCCTGAAATGCGCTGTGCATTGTAGTATGACCAGAAGTAGGAAGCTCCCAGTCATGACACATATGTTTTGTGTCCACTATTCTGATAAACATAACTTTCCACACAATAAAACTTAAAATCTTCGTTGACGAAGCTTATATCAGGAAACGAAGTATCCTTAAAGACACACGGTCATTCAGGAGGGCCTCTCTGACAGTACAGTAGTGAATGTTGTTTTTACCAGAACATTATACTGACTGTTGAGCAGAGTTCAGTAAAGGCATACTAGTTCCAAAGTAGCTCAAGTAATTACTGCATTCCTACCCATATACGCAAATCTCTCTAAATCTCTTGCATTGTCCGCTTGTAGCACTATGTCGTCCACGTACATCAGCCCAGGGAACTGTTGTCGTACCCTGTGCCCAATACGGAGGTAACATAAATCAAAACCTAATGCACGGCTTGCCAATCACCTCTCTATGCACTTAACCTATCAAACCTTTACAATGGAGACCGAAAGATGCCTTGCTTAAGTCATCGGTGAACTTTCACAACTTCAATGTATTTTCAGCCTTCCCATACAATTTGTACTCGGTTGTCCGTACATACGTATCTTCCGCAGCAACTCAGAAAAATCAGCATCCTAGCCTTCATGCTTAAGACTATCTGCCTGAAGTTTGCTGTCTACGTAGCCACAAGCTCCTCTACTATCTGGAAATATATTCATAAAGGTATAATCCTCGCTTTTGAAATCTCTGTGAACTGAGGTAGTACAAAAATATATTCTAAGCTTCAGTCTGGCCTCGTACCATTTCACAGTTCCCCCAATAAATTCATTTTTTAACCCACCTTGAGAACTTTTAGAGTTGTCGAAAGCGGGTTTACAGCTGTCAGTATTTAATCTTACAGCGGTCATCGCTGTAACATCAACGACGTTGCTGCAACTGGCCTGCATGAGCTCGTCTATTTCCTATCACCTTTGCCTTTGTAGATGAGGTTCACCTGGCCTTCACATTTTACAATCGGGATTTTCTTGTCTTTTATCGCTTGCTATATGACACAAATCAGCTGTACTTTGCTGTTTGGGCACAGGTGTTTGATTAGTTGCATTGGGATTTCACTTGGTCTTGCTTCTGTGGTATTAGGAACATGTTCTTCTGCTTCAATCCAGTAAAATGTTTGTGCGTTATATTTTCATCTCCCAGGCTTCTCTGTTGCTCGACCTGTTTGAATGTCGACTACGCTTTCCTTCTTGCTGAAGTTATCACTAAAAATGTCTCTGATGTACCGTAGTACGTCGTTTCTTTTGAACAAGTTACGCTTTTTATCTCTTACAGCCATTTGCGAATTTTTTGTTCGATCAGCGATTGCTCTTACAGGGTTGCATGATCTTCTTGGTGCGCATGTGTCCCTTTTGCGAATATCTTGCACCCAACAAGCACTTGTAAAGGCACTTCTTTCTTCCGCGACCTCACTTGCGACCCCTTTTCTTTTATCGTCTTCTCTTCAATCTAAGGCGTTCCTCTACTTCCTGTATTCGAACCTCTTTGTCTTCCCTATGATCCCTGTATGCCTGTTACGCTCTTCTATAAGTTGCTTTATTTTCTTGTGCCACCACTCACGTTGTGTTCTCTTTCCACTCCAACAATTTTATAGCTTTATTTGTCTCATCTGCTGTTGCATGACGTCTACCAGTTTCATATATTGCCAGACTGTTGTAGGAAGTGCCTCAACTTTCTGCTCGATGCGTTTTGCGATCTGTACTATTTGCTTGCGATCTGTGCTATTATTAGGCACTCTGCTGCTATTGCCCCGTGGCTAGCATTGGTACATCTCCCAAATTTTAACGTTAAGTGTGTATTACTGCTACCCAGGCTACCTATTCGTTGTTCATCTATCGTCAATTGATTTAGTCGTTCGCTCACTGTTTCTGAGACAAACGAATACTGCATAGTTGACTGCCCGTTTCCACATTACCACGTTACCTGTCCATGAAACGTATTCTCCCTGTTAACTACTATAAGGTTCTGTTCGGCGCACAGATCCAACAATAGAAAACCTTAGCAATCAGTACACCAGCCTAATGCTTCTTGTGACGATTCATACGCTTTATTAATACCACCTCGCCCAATTTCCTGAACACACTATTTTGCTTCTAATGCAATCAATAAATTTTGTATTATAATCTCTGCTTTCACTACCTGCGCAAAGATAAGTTACTCCCAGCCACGTCTTTCTTCTTTCCCCATGTGGCGCTAACCCATAAATTCTCCCTACATGTCCCGTTTACCCTCGGCCACTTCATAGCTCGCCTAATTAGCCTACGCCTCCACCTTTCTCTGACCCAGTCATTCTCTTATACCTTTCAAACAGAAAATTGTCAGTAACGGGTGCCTGCTCCAAATCTCGAAAAGTCATGCGGTAAAGGTGTACGCGCTAATAGCGTCGTCATTCGGCTACGCTTGAATTTCCAGCTATTTGTTTCCAGCTTTTTCCAGATGTTTAACTTCCAGCTTTCTTATTGTCTGGGGCCCGCATAAAAAAGCTGCTGCACGTGTCTGCTCGACTGCAACAGTCAAGCAGCAACGAACCATTGCTGCTCGACTCTTGCCCTAATGTAGCCCGTTCCGCACAATAGCACCGTCGCGGCCTGCTCTGTACACTTCCCGGTTGATGTCAATGACTATAATACATTGCCTTAGCTAGCGTCTAAGTCTCCCATGCAGTTTACTGAAAGCATTGTCCTTGCAATGTCACATTCCTGCCTTTTAACTTCCGGCATCTTGCACACTGTGATGTCCACTTCCTTGGAAACGTTGGTTAGTTAGATCGGTAACAACTTCAGCAATTTCCTTTGTATAGGTGCCACCCCCAACCCTGCAGCACGTCAATTTACTTGTCCCAGTATGATCCCTAGGTGTCGCTACTTTATTGCTTGCCCCAGTTGTTGCTCGGGCTTTTCTATCGCTCCCTTGACAGCCTTCCCCGAGTGTGCGCTATTCTGGCTCCCCTCGCTCGTCTACACCTAATCTCTCTCTTACAACGCATGTTGCAATCTCCAAGAAATACGACGTTGTTTCTCCTCCTCGCCACCGGAAACATCACCTGAAGCCTCTCGTTGCCCGTAACCGCCCTCCCCCCTCCCCTCATTCCTATCCTCACCTTTCACCTCGTTCTCGACCTCCGCTACCAGAACTTCCGTGGTATCCCCTTCGTGACCGTCACTAACGCGTTAAGAGTGGATTATCGCCATTTTCTCTACAGAACCACGTCCGCGTAAGAACTTCTGCCCAGTCAGTCCGATCGAACTGCCTTCTCGTGGTCCCCTCAGAACTGCGGCCAGAAGTCCTGCAAGCCCTGCTTCATGATCAGACTGCCGGGCATGTCGGTTTTCCCGTATGCTCGCAAGGATGGAAGAGAAGTAAGTATTTGGCAATTTTAGTTCGGCGTCCACACCCACCCACGTACGCAGCGCGCGTGGTCGCGCATACGTAGCGAAGCGCGCGCACTCTGACGGCAATAGTTGGCCGAGGCAATGGTGGAGAAATGGATTATTGATTGGCACGGTCGTGTGCTATACTCAGGGCCGCCATAGGCCAGCTTCTGAAACTGGGTAGCCAAAATCAGCCCCCACGAAGTCGAACCACAAGTAATTCAAGCCGCAATTGCATGACGTAATAGTTCAGTAAAACCGGTTTCGAGGAACCCAGTTGGGTTTCCATTGTAGCAATTGCTACATTTGGGTGGATGTTTCTGTTTCCCTTTAATTACTTATCTCCACCTAGCGGATTTCCGCTGAACTATTACGTCATACACTTGCCTTTGCTTCGAGTTGTCGACAAATTCGACTTCGCCCTGCCATCTGCTAGCTGATCTATTACCTTGGCCGCGATTTTGTAGCCATGCCTTATTACTTATTCTATACTAGTCTTATCATCCACCGCTCACGGCCGGTGATCTCATTGATAACGCGAGCGTACCGTCGCTTCGACCACTGGCAAAGCGCGATAAGCGCGAAAAGGCATTATTACTGAAAAGGCATCGCTACAAAATACCGGTCCTTGTGTAATCATATTGTATGAGTGACGCAACAGCGTAGCACTTTTTGGAAGTAACGCGAGCACTTGCGATTGCGCTGGAATCTTGCACGAGTCATGTATAAGAGCCGACGCGCTTAACCCACAGATAAGTTTTCAACGATGGCCGACTGTGCTTGCCGCTATTAGTGTGTTCTGGGTGTAACTTGTTTTTTCTGGGCATAGTTTCGCCGAATAAAAAGCTCGTTCCTCATTCGCAGTTTTTTTTTTTTTTTGTACTGTCACTAAAGCATCCTCTTCTGTAGGTCCTGACATGTGTTGGATATTCATACTTTTGATGAAACAGGTATTTTTTATTTTTTAACTTTATACGCTAGTGATGCTGCAGCCATAAGACTACTATTATTATTATTATTATTATTATTATTATTATTATTATTATTATTATTATTATTATTATTATTATTATTATTATTGCTTCAATTTCCGTGACATCACCCTGGATTAAAACTGAAATACCTTAGACGAATTGCAGGGGTATTAAAATTTTCATGTGAGAGGTCAGAGCAAACTTCTACGCCAGTTAGGCGAATTGTTGCTCTCGGCTGAAATTTTTTTGTTGTTGAAAATTTGAGGTTGCATTCCAAGCTTGAAGATATACAGGCATAGACGAAGAATCCAGCTTGGAACTTTGATTTTTTAAATCAATTATTAATCTACTCCATGCTCCAACGAGTGACTTAGTGCCGCGAGCGATAAAACGTAAAATCATAAGCGTAACATTAAGAAACAGAAAGACGAATGAAATAGAGTAGCCGATGTTCTGTGTGACATTAAGGATAATAAATAGAGTTGGGACGCACATATTATGCTTGAGAAAGATAGCCATGGTTGTATAAGAGTTAGATACTTAGAGAAGGCATGCCAAGAGGAGGGAAGCCTTGTCGGTGATGACTGCGAATTGGTGGTGTAGTTAAAATAAACACTTTGCAGCCATAATACTGCGTCAGAGTACACAAGACAACGGGCATTACATATCGATGGCAGTCAACTTCATCCTGCAGGGGACACAAATAAGGTTATGATGACGACAATGATGACTTATGAGAAAGATTTCATCATACAACTATGGCTTTGCGTTTGTATGTGAAGACATTAAATAATCTTGTCAGACAAATGAAAATTCGTCGTCCACCTAAGCTAATGCCACACGCGAAGAAAGCTGACAGTTTTAGGCATGTTTTCGTGTTAAATAAGAGCTCGCTAGTATAAAGTTCGGTACTTCCTTTATCACTAACTGTGTGTTCGTTTTAATACAACAATCATGGAAATTTTTAGAGGGTTAACAGAAATCTTTAGCTGGTTATGGCACATTTCTAACGTTTGGAGAAATTATTACAAAACAAATGTGGCAGCCTTGTTTATAATGCGTTCCAGGTTGCTACTTGACATACTTAGTGCAAGGGTTCACTCAGCCAGAAGGCTGATTACAGTTGAAGTACTCTTGACTACTGTGGAGTAATTTAATTTGCTTGCATGATAGTATTTAAGTAAATTCAAATGTCGGCCTAAAATCTACCAACCTGACCCTCCACAGTTTGTTGGAAGTCATCTGTAGCGTGAAGAAAAAGAACGAAAACGAAATTCAGAGACCGTCGGGTCCTGTTATGGTTGCCTAAATTATCACTCCTAGTGTTTGGCAATATAATAGCTTGAATACTCCTTGCGAGTATAACACGAGTAACGTTGAAAGTGTTTTCTGGCATGACAGCCGTCGTAACTGCCATTTTTATGTTTGTTGTTTATAGTTACAGATATGTGCAACCTCTACAAATATTTTTAAAGCGACTATTACACATAGTTCTCAAGTTATTGAGACATCTGTTCAGATTCTATGACGGTCACAAAGAGTAAATAATCATTTCGCACAAATTCTCAATTGCATGATGGCTTGTCGTACATGCATACATTGTACATAAAAATGATTTTATGTAACAGACACAACTGTTCCCGATCGCATCTCACAGAGGCGCTAGCTTCAGGATGTCATGCAAGGTTTTCGGTAGTTATGCTGATTATTTGAGTAAAATGTCACCTACAGTCGGTGGCAGAAAGCCGCTTTGATAAAGATATCTGCTCCAGTCCTGTGAACAACCGTGGAACAGCTGTTTGCTCTAAAACAGGGCTGCAGCTTCTGCAGGCACGTCGTGCGTTCTTCAAGTATACAACACGCGAAGGCTGCTGTAATTGGCTCGGTAAATTCCTGTAAATTCAGTTACATCAAAAGGAGTCTGTTTTGTTGCACGCGACAAAAGTTTCGCCGAAGCCCAGAGCCTAGGGGAGTCTTGAAAGCTGCAGTGAACGCTCATTGTACGTTA